>NC_045732.1:90240316-90398534 GCF_009834535.1 Camelus ferus | reverse complement strand
CTGGAAGGCCAAACTCACAAAAATGTGGGGGTCCCCATATGACTTGGTCCCTCTGGAGTTTTTAACTTCTAGAGTTGTCCACACTGACCCTCCAGCTCAGTTTACTATAATTGTAATTCATCAATTACAGTTTAGGTTTTCCTACCCCAGCACTGGTTCTCATGGAGGTTTCTCCTCATGGGTTTCTGCTTCATTAAGTTGTGATTCTCTGCATAGGTCTGTCTCCCCAATTTGGGAGACAGATCTAAGAAGAGCTGTTGGTTTTTCAGTTTGTTCAGTTTTTTATTTGTCGTTAGGACAGAGTAGCCACTTCTAAGCCATATTTATTTCCTTTTCCTACCTAAATATACCTTCTTTATCAACTCAGGCCCTATTTCCTATGGTAAAGTGATAAACAGATTTGTTTCTTTTTTAAAGGAAAGTGACACACAACAATAAAGATGAAGATCATGCTCAATTCTTTAGATGATGTTTTATTTTCATGAACATATTTTCCTATTATTGTAAATTTATACTAAGTAAATAATGATGGCATTAACTGGCATTCTTGGTGTGCTTTTGATCATCTTTTCCAAAAGCAAGTGCCAAGAGAACTTCCTAACAAACATCACTTAAGCACTAAATGACTCTATTTCTTATACAATGATAGCTTACTTAGATAGTGCTCTTCATTCCATTTTCTTCTCTATTCTGTTGCCATTAACAATAATGAGATTTCCACACTTTCTCTTAAAATATAATAGATTCATTGAGCAATTGTTTCCCTACTGAATCTTCTTGTAGAAAATGGAATATGTCTTCAGAATGATGTTTTAATGGTTCTAATCTTAACCCAAAGCCCTCAAGTTTAGGATTCACATCTGATTTCAGCTTTATTTATGGCCTTTATCATACTGTATTGTAATTGATTGTTCACTTGTTTGTGTCCAGACTAGACTTGGAGATCCTCAAGAGCAAAGGCTGTGTCATATTCATCTCTGTATCTTCCATGTCAAGCACCAAGCCTTGGCACATAGTTGGCACTCAGGAAATATTTGTCGAACTGGGGTGTACTTCCTTTTACCCTTGGTTCATTCTTTGCCAAATATTCATTCACTCATTCACTAACTGAACACATTCATTGCAATAATGCTCCCCTCTGTGAATATAAAAGGGAATTTTTCAAGTACAACCTTTTCTGTATAACCTTTTCAAGAAAAGGTTTTCATTGTACATCATTCATTCAATAACAAAAATTTTTTAGTACATCATATGTGCCAAGAATGATGCTAGGCACTGAGGCAACAGTGATAAACAAGGCAGATGAGGTCTTCACTCTTATAGTGAAAGAGATGGAAATTAAGGAGTTAATCACAGCAGCTCGTGTCTCATCATAGCATAATCACACTGTTTCTAAATTGCTTTTCCTCATCTGTCTACACCATTGAACTCTTATGTCCTTAAGGACAAGAACTCTGTCTACCTGCTTTGCTGAGTCTAACCCTCCCAGCATCTACTACAGTGTCTGACACATGAGATGAGCCCAACAAATGTTAAACAAATGAATTAAAGAATTAAAGAGTGAATGGCCAAATGAATAAATATCATCAATATTACTATGTGGTAAGATTAACTAGGCAATCTTCATACCAGGTCTTCTTGGATTTACAAACAACAGATACAACTTACGGAATCATAGCCTAGTGTGCTCATGGCCTATGGAATTTAAGCACTCCTTGTTCCCATCAAATTATTCTCCTTCCCAGAGGAGGGAGAAGCATTGCTAAAAAGTTAAAGAGGACTTGCAAAGACAGACACAGTAATAATATGCAACAGTTATAGATCATGGACCAACAAGTCTGTGCTAAGAGGTTTACGTAGATTATCTCATTAAGTGCTTATAACATTTCTTTGACATGGTATAATAATTATCACCATTGTTTTAAACATGAAGAAGCTGAGGCACAGGGAACTTAAGTGATTTTTTTTCCATGGTCACAGCTAGTAAATAGTGTAAGTGGAAATTTAACTCAGGTCTGTCTATTTCTAAAGTAGAGCATTAAAACCACATGATAGATGCCCAACATAATATAATGGTCCTCAGTGTGGGAAAAGGAAATCAAAATCTGCAAACGATCATATAGACAGAGGGTCATATAGAATGTGAAAAAAGCATATTTGCCTGGTTAAAGATGCCAGATTGACAGCCCATATTTATCTACTTTCCCTCCCAAGAACTCCCAAAATGACAGTAATGGAATTTTTTTAAAGGCATAAACCTACAAGGACCAAAAAAATTAGGAGGGAAGCCATCAGTGGGTGAGCTTTCAACAATTCTTGGAAGTAGAACAGAGGAGGAGCTACAACTTTAAGTGTCTGCACAGGAGGATGCTGGACATAAGCCAGCTAATCTGCTCTGTGAAACCCTGAGACATCAATAAGATAGGGATGAAGTTCAGAGTTGAATACCTGTATGTGAATGTCTGTATGTGGACTGAATACTCTCTGATGTCACCACTCTCACTCTAAGCAGTCACACAAGAAACTAGAAGTTTTATCTGGAAATGTTAAATGGATAAGGTTATGACTTAAAAGACACCAGGTATGCTGGAGAGCAAGGATCTTAAAATAAGATGTCTTGAAATTCTGCTCCTGAAACTGAGATTATTCTCACTCTCACCCCAAGATTCACCCCTGCTAGGCTTCAAAAATGACAATAGCCAGGCTTTTATCAAACTGTACCCCCAAGATATGGAAGAATTATTTTTGACAGACTGTCCTAGCTGAGCAAACAAGATTTCTACATATTTACATCTGAAATTTGAGGAACCCAGTGGAAAAGTCTGGCTCCTTGCCCAACCACCCTTCATTGCAGACTACCAGTCAACAATCTTCAGGTACACACAGACTCCCAATAAGTGTTTTTGTGCCTCACTCTTAAATACACACACACACATACATACATATATACATACATACATACATACATACAGCCAAAGATCATGAGATATTTGAATCCTTCTATTTATCATTATCTGCATTGCTGCCACCTGTGCCCAAGCCACCTTCATCTCTCATCTAGATTATTGCAATAGTGCCTTAATTGGTTTCTCAGTTTTCACCCTTGCCCCATTACAGTCTATTTTCAACAGAGTCATCAGAGTGATACTTTCAAGACATACCCAAACCATGTCACTCCTCTCTATAAAACCCTCCCATCTTGATCACAGTAAAAGCCAAAGTCCATTCCCAGGCCCACAAAGGCCCCTGCTTTCCAAATACATTTTCTACTGCTCTTCATTTACTCACTACACTCCATCCACATTGGTCTTCTTGATGTTCAGTTATTCCAAACATCTTCCTATGTCAGTGCATTTGTACCTACTCTATTGGAAAAAAAGACAAGAGTATCTACATCCCTCCCTTGCTCTGTATAGCCCGCCTTATTTTTCTTTATAACATTGATCCATCATCATCATCTGACAGACATATAATCACCATCCCACTACAATTTAAAGTCCATGAAAGCAAGGTTTGTTTTTATTTTGTTCACTTAAAACAGTGCACTCGATATTGTTGAATAAATAAAAATATCTGAGGAAGGTCTCCAACATTAAACAAACAAACAAATAAAACATAAATAAGGGAACCCAGACTTATAGGAGAGAAAATGAAAAAAACAGTAAAACGTGTGTTTTAAAAATCTCCATATTGACATCAGTAAAAGTGAAGTAAAGACCTCTAAAAATTCTCTCCTCCATAAAAGCAATGAGAACATGGAGAAAAAAAACTGCAAGAATCAACACTTTAAGAACTCTGGAAATTAACCAAAAAGATTGCAACATTGCATTCGTCTGTAAAAAAATGAGCTTTGAGGCATTTTAACTCACTCTATTCCCACGTTGCTCTCCCCAGATCAAGAGTAGCCTTGAAATCTAACATCCTGCAATCACAGTGAACACCAGCAGCCTGGCAGCCACTGGAGGAAGAATGGGGTTGGGTATCCTATAAAATCTCATTCGCAGAGAAGAAAATTGTCATTATTTGGCCTATCTGGTGGTTCCCTAGAAGATCCCACTCACAAGGTTTGTCATTATTTAACCAGACTAGGAGATTGTCAAATACCTAGTCTTTTCCCCAGGGAAAATCATAGAAAATATTTAGAGGCATTTAACTAACTTCAAGGGTTTCTTCAGCAATGGATAATGGGCCAAAACAATAGGCTAACAAACAGGTTTAAAAGGAAAATCTGCAGAATGAGGTATCTAGGGACTTTGAAAAGCCCTGACATAGTCCAGGGAATTGAGAAAGCCATGTGCATGTGTAATGAGAAATCAGCTCTTATTAAAAATCCGTTGTATGTCTCATCCTCTTTTCAAGATTCTCTTTATGTCTTTGTCTTTCAACAGTTTAATTATGATGTGTCTAGGTATGGCTCTCTTTGAGTTTTTCCTACTTAGAATTTGTTCAGATTCTTGAATGTGTAGATCATTTAGAGAGCCTAGGCAAAATTTATAAATTCCTAGAAAGACATAAACTAGCAAAGATGATTCAAGAAGAAATAGCGAACTATGTTCAATGTCTTGCAATAAACTTTAATGAAAAAATATGAAAACAAATATATGTATGTATATGCATGACTGGGACATTGTGCTGTACACCAGAAATTGATACATTGTAACTGACTGTACTTCAATAAAAAAGAATAAATAGGAAATCTAAATAAACACATAAGAAGTAAGAGATTGAGTCAATAATCAAAAATTTTCCCACAAAGAAAAGCCCAGGTCCAGATGGCTTCACTAGCAAACTTTAAAGAATTAACACCAAAAATGTGCAAATTCATTCAAAAATAGAAGAGGAGACACTAACCAAATCATTCTATGAGGCCAGTATTAGCCTGATGCTAAACTAAGAGAAAGACTTCAAAAGAAGAGAAAACTATAAACCAATATCTCTTGTGAATAGAGATGCAAAACTCACCATAAAACACTAGTAGACTTATACAAATAACAATAAATAAATTCAGCAATATGTACAAAGGATTGTACACCATGACTGAGATTTAAGCCAACAATGCAAGGTTGGTTCAACATTAGAAAATCAATTGATGTAATATATCAAATTAATAAAATAAAGGATAAAAAACCACATGATCATCTCAGTAGGTGCATAATGGTCATTTGACACAAACAAAACCCTCTCTTGTAATTAAAATAAAATGAAATAAACAAACTAGGAATAGAAGTGAAATTCCTCAGTCTGATAAAGGAGACCCTATGAAAAATCAACAGCTAGCATCATACATAGTGGTGAAAGACTGAAAACTTTCCTCCTCTGAGAGCAAGGACAGAACAAGAATGTTCACTCTTGCCACTTCTATTCAATATTGTAATGTAAGTTCTAGTTAGGGCAATTAAGAAACAAAAAGAAATAAAAGGTTTCCAGATTTGAAAAGAAGTAACTCTATCTCTATCTGCAAATGATATAATTTTGTGTACATGAAATCCAAAGGAATACACACACAGAGAAAAAACCTATTAGAGTTCATAAATGTGTTCAGTAAGATTGTAGTATAAAAGAACAATATACAATAATTGATTATGTTTCTATATACCAGCAATAAACAATTCAAAAATGAAATTAAGGAAATAATGTCAACTTCAATAGCATCAAAAATAATAAGCTACATAACAAACGAAATGCCTAAATGTCTTGAAGAGGTTATTGGAGGAATATGATCATTAAAGTGATTCTGAACAGAACTAGAACAAATAATAAAATTTATATGGAATCACGAAAGACCCAGAATTGCCAAAGCATTACTGAAGAAAAAGAATGAGGCTGGAGGAATAACCCTCTCAGATTTCAGACAATACTACAGAGCTACAGTAATCAAAACAGCACAGTAATGGTATAAAAACAGACATATGGACCAATGGAACAGAATAGAGAGCACAGAAATGAACCCACAAACTTCTGGTCAATTAATCTTTGACAAAGAAGGCAAGAACATACAATGGAATAAAGACAGTCTCTTCAGCAAATGGTGTTGGGAAAACTGGACAGCAGCATGTAAAGCAATGAAGCTAGAACACTCCCTCACACCATACACAAAGATAAACTCAAAATGGACCAAAGACTTAAACATAAGACAAGACACAATAAACCTCCTAGAAGAAAACATAGGCAAAACATTATCTCACAAACATCTCAGCAATGTTCTATGGCAGTCTACCCAAGCAATAGAAATAAAAGCAAAAATAAAGAGATGGGACCTAATTAAACTTACAAGCTTTTGCACAGCAAAGGAAACCATAAGCAAAACAAAATGACAACCAATGGAATGGGAGAAAATATTTGCAAAAGATGAAACTGACAAGGGCTTGATCTCCAGGATATATAAACAGCTCATACGACTTGATAAGAAAAAAAAAAACAACCCAATCCAAAAATGGGCAGAAGACCTAAACAAGCAATTCTCCAAGGAAGACAAACAAATGACCAATAGGCACATGAAAAAATGTTCAATATCACTAATTATCAGAGAAATGCAAATCAAAACTACAATGAGGTACCACCTCACATCAGTCAGAATGGCCATCATTCAAAAGTCCACAAATGATAAATGCTGGAGAGGGTGTGGAGAAAAGGGAACCCTCCTACACTGCTGGTGGGAATGCAGGTTGGTGCAGCCACTGCGGAAAACAGTATGGAGATTCCTCAAAAGACTAGGAATAGACTTACCATATGACCCAGGAATCCCACTCCTGGGCATATATCCAGAAGAAATTCTACTTCAAAAAGGCACCTGCACCCCAATGTTCATAGCAGCACTATTTACAATAGTCAAGACATTGAAACAGCCTAAATGTCCATCAATGGATGACTGGATAAATAAAATGTGGTATATTTATGCAATGGAATACTATTCAGCCATAAAAACTGACAACATAACGCCATTTGCAGCAACATGGATGTCCCTGGAGAATGGCATTCTAAGTGAAGTAAGCCAGAAAAATACCATACGAGATCACTCATATGTGGAATCTAAAAGAAAAGAAAAGAAAAGAAAAGAAAAGAAAAGAAAAGAAAGAAAGAAAGAAAGAAAGAAAGAAAGAAAGAAAGAAAGAAAGAAAGAAAGAAAGAAAGAAAGAAAGAAAAAGACAAATGAACATAAATACAAAACAGAAACAGACTCAAAGACATAAAATACAAACTTGTAGTTGCCAGAGGGGAGGAGGGTGGAAAAGGACAGACTGGGAGTTCAAAATTTGTAGATACTGACATGTATATATAGAATAGATAAATAAGATTGTATTGTATAGCACAGGGAAATATATACAAGATCTGGTGGTAGCTCACAGTGAAAAAGAATGAGACAATGAATATATGTATGTTCATGTATAACTGAAAAATTGTGTTCTACACTGGAAATTGACACAACATTGTAAACTGACTATAACTCAATAAAAATAAAATAAAATAAAACTGAAAAAAAGAAAGTCCAGAAATAAACACACACTCTTATGATCAATTAATCTATGAAAAGGAAGCAAGAATATACAACAGAGAAAACACAGTCTCTTCAATAAGTGGTGCTGGGAAAACTGGACAGCTACATGTGGAAGAATGAAATCAGAACATTCCCTAATACCATATACAAAAATGAACTCAAAATGGATTAAAGACCCAATTGGAAGACTGGATACTATAAAACTCCTAGCAGAAATCATAGCAGAACACTCTTTGACATAAATCACAGAATGTTTTTTTTGAACCAGCTCCTAGAGTAATGGAAAGAAAAGCAAAAATAAACAAATTGGGACCTAATTAAACTTAAAAGCTTTTGCACAGCAAAAGAAGCCATAAATAAAACAAAAATACAACTTACAGATTGGGAGAAAATATATGCAAATGATGCAACTGACAAGGACTTAACTTCCAAAATATTCAAAGAGCTCATACAACTAAATAACAACAACAAAAAAAAAATCAAAAAATGGGCAGAAGACCTATATAGGCATTTCTTCAATAAAGACATAGAGATGGCCAATAAGCACATGAAAAGATGATCAATATCATTAATTATTAGAGAAATGCAAATCAGAACTACAATGAAGTTTCACCTCACACCAGTCAGAATGGCCATCATCCAAAAGTCCACAAATGATGAATGCTAGAGAGAGTGGGGAGAAAAGGGAACCCTCCTACACTGTTGGTGGGAATGTAAATTGATGCAGCCATTATGAAAAACAGTATAGAGATTCCTTAAAAAACTAAAAATAGACTTACCATATGATCCAGCAATCTTATTACTGGGCAAATATCCAGTGAAAACTCTAATTTTAGAAGACACCTGCACCCCAATGTTCATAGCAGCACTATTTACAATAGCCAAGACATGGAAGCAACCTAAATGTCCATTGACAGTTGACTGGATAAAGAAGTTGTGATGTATATATACAATGTAATATTACTCAGTCATAAAAAAGAATGGCATAATGCCACTTGCAGCAACTTGGATGGACCTAGAGAGATTATACTAAGTGAAGTAAGTCAGACAGAGAAAGATAAATGCCATATGATATCACTTATATGTGGAATCTAAAATATGATACAAATGAATTTATTTACAAAACATAGACAGACTCACAGACATAGAAAACAAACATGGTTACCAAGGGGAAAAGAGGGGCAGGGATAAATTAGGAGTTTGGGAATAACAGATACACACTACTATATATAAAATAGCTAAACAACAAGGTCTTACTGTATAGCATAGGGAACTATATTCAATATCGTGTAATAACCTATAATGGAAAAGAATCTGAAAAAGAATATATATATATGTATATATATATGAATCATTTTGCTCTGCACATGAAACTAACACAACATTGTAAGTCAATTATACCTTCAATCAATCAATTAACCAGTCAAGTGGCAAAGAATTTGGCTGAACTGTGTGGCAGTGTTTTGTGGAAAGTAGAAGTTAAAAGTGATAAACATGGATATTTAACTGAGGAGATTTCTAAGCAAAGTGTTAAAGGAACAGCGTCACTTTTCCTTACTGCTCTTAGTAAAATAAGAGAGGAGAGATAAACTGAAGTAATTATGTTAAGCAAAAAGGAACTATAACTTGAAGATTTGGAATTTTCACAGCCTATTTTTATTAAAAATGAAAAAGCATGTTCTGGAGACAATGCCAAGAGTTTGGCTGGAAAATCATTCGATAAAAAGATTATGGGTGTTATTCATAGATTTGATCAGCCATTTAAGTGGAAGCTAGGAATCGTTATGGGATTATATCAACAGAAACACTGGACTAAAGAGGACAGAGACGGGTCAAAATGAAGAAAGGTTGTCAGACTTCTGGGATTCTATGGGACAGAAAAATAGAACTGTTCAGCAGCAAACATGTGTCGTCTTAAAAAAGGGAAGAATGACCCTGAAAGTGTTTCAGAAATTGGTAGGGCTGCCTCTGCCATCACAGACCAAGAGAAAAAGGCTATTTCCTCCTCAGTTTCAGCAGTCCATACTGCTGCTGCACAGTGCCTCAGGGACAGGGCCACCTCTCAGGGCCACAGGGGTGACTGCTATCCCAGCAGGCCCAGAGGGCAGAGCATTGAGGCAAAGAGGATTATTCTTGAGACTGAATGTCTAACAGAATTTGCCTGTACTTGTGACTGTATTTGGACGCAGGGCCTCTAAGAGGTAAAGTTAAATCAAGTCATAAGAGTGAGGCCTTAATCCAATATTACTAGTGTCCTTTTAAGAAGACAGAGACCAGGATGCACACTCACAGAAGAAAGGCCATGTGAGGACACACTGGGAAGACAGCCCAAGGAGAGAGAGGCCTCAGGAGAAACCAAACCTGCTGGCATCTTGACCTTGAACTTCCAGCTTCCAGAACTGGGAGAAAATAAATTTCTGTTGTTTAAACCACCTAGTCTGTGGTATTTTATTAAGGCAGTCCTAGCTAACTAATACAGCCACTATAATCAGGTTTCTAAAATTTGTCACCAAAAATATTCCTAATTAATACAACATACTATAGTCAAGGCGCTATATATTTATATCTGTATTTATATGTGTGTGTATAAAATCAAATAAAAAAGAAAAACCCCATAGATAAAAAGGAAAGTAATGTGAAGAAATGGCTCTTAAATGTATGGGAAAATACTCAGTCACTCATAATGAAAAAAAAAATACACCTTTAAACCACAATGAAATATAAAATTTTACCTATCAGATTAACAAAAACAAAAAAAAAAATGCATGATGTATGCTGAAAATGGATGCTCTAATACATTGCTGATGGAAGAATAAATCTCTAGGAGCAATCCTTAGGGAGGAAATTTAGCAAAATCTATAAAAATATAAAATTCATATATCCTTTGACCCAGGAATTCTATTTCTAGGAATTGATCCTACAGACATAGTCATATGTGCACAGACTGAAATATGTTCAAGGCTATGCATTGAAGAATTGTTTGTAATAGCAAAAATACAGAAGCAGCCTACATATTCAGCATAGGAAATTGGTTTAAAAAATAATGATACAACCATACAGTGGAATATTATGCAACCACTGAAGTAAATGAGATAGTTCTAATTGGACTAAACTCATGGACTCATCTCCATGATATAAGGTAAAATGATAAAAAGCAAGATGAAGAACTATGTGTAAATTATGACTATTTTAGTAACTATAAAAAAAATACTTACATATATGGTTATATATACATAGAATATCTCTGGAAGGATACACAGAGGTAATAGTGGTTACCTCAAAAGAAAGAAAGGGACACATACAGATCAATAGAACAGAATGCAGAGTTCAGAAATGGACTCACAGAAATATGGCCAATTTGTTTCGGGCAAAGGAAGTTCAATGAGGGAAGGGATAACCTTTTCAACAAATGACGCTAGAATAACTGGACATCCATATGCAAAAAAAGAAATTAACTTAGACCTAAATCTCACACCTTTTACAAAAATTAACTGAAAATAGGTCATAAGCCTAAACATGAAACATACATCTATAAAAACTTTTAGGAAAAAAATAGGAGAAATCTTTGTGACCTTGGGTTTAGCAATCAGTTTTTAGATATAATACAAAAATCATGATCCATACAAGAAAAAAAATTAATAAATAGGATTTTGTCAGATTACAAACTTTTCTACTGCAAAAGATACTGTTAAGAGAATGAAAAGACAAGTCACAGACTTGGAGAAAAATTTGCAAACCACACATCCAACACAGGACTCATTTCTAGACTACATAAATAACTCTTAAAACTTAAGAATAAAAAATTAATAAGAATTAAATCTTTTAAAAATACCATATGGTATCACTTAGATGTGGACTCTAAAAAAATGACAAAAATGAACTTATTTATAAAAGAGAAACAGACTCACAGACATAGAAAACAAACTTGTGGTTACCAGTGGGAAAAGGGTGGGATGGAGGGATAAATTGGGAGTTTGGGATTTGCAGATACTAACTACTATATATAAAATAAACAGCAAGGTTCTGTGCTAAACAGCTATATAGCATGGGGAACTATATTCAATTACTTGTAATAGCCTATAATGAAAAAGAAGATGAAAAGGTATATATATATATATATATATATATATAACTGAATCACTATGCTGTACACTAGAAATTAACACAACATTGTAAACTGACTATATGTCAATTAAAAAGAAAGTATAATATCAGAGAAATGCAAATCAAAACTACAACAAGTATCTCCTCACACCAGTCAGAATGGCCATCATTAAAATGTCCATGAAGGATAAATTCTGGAGAGAGTGTAGAGAAAAGGGAACCCACCTACACTGTTGGTGGGAATGTAGTTTGGTGCAGCCATTATGGAAAACAGTATGGAGATTCCTTAAAAAACTAAAAATTAGCTTACCATATGATCCAGCAATCCTACTCCTGGTCTTATATCTGGAGGGAACTCTAATTCAAAAAGACACTTGCACCCCAATGTTCATAGCAGCACTATTTACAATAGCCAAGACATGGAAACAACCTAAATGTCCATTGACAGTTGACTGGATAAAGAAGTTGTGGTACATTTATACAATGGAATAGTACTCAGCCATAAAAAAGAATTAAATAATGCCATTTGCAGTAACATGGATGAAACTGGGGATCATCATCCTAAGTGAAGTAAGCCAGAAAGAGAAAGCAAAATACCATATGATATCACTTTTATGTGGAATCTAAAAAAAAAAAAAAGACAAACAAACTTAGTTGCAAAACAGAAACAGACTCTCAGACACAGAGAGCAAACTTGTGGTTACCAGGGGGCGGGGGGGTGAGAGGGGATAAACTGAGAGCTAGAGATTTGCAGATACTAACTGATATATATAGAATAGATAAACAAGTTCATAATGTACAGTGCAGGGAACTATATTTGATATCTTATAGTAACTCATGGTGAAAAAGAATATGAAAATGAATATGTTCATGTATGACCGAAGCACTGTGCTGTACACTAGAAATTGACACAACATTGTAAATTGACTATACTTCAAATATATATATACATATACAAAAAAAGGAAGCTACGATAGTAATTCAGGCAAGAGAGGACAGTGGTTCAGGCCAAAATAGTAGCCACAGAGATGGAGAGAAATAGATTCTAGACGTGTTGTGAAGATATAAGAAAAAAGGTTTTGGCCTAAGGTCAGGAAGAATGGAGACCTCATCAACTCAGATTGGGAAGGTAAGGAGAAAGAATTTTAGGGGAAGGGGAAGATCAGGAACTCCATTTAGAACATAAATCTATTAAATAAACAGGTAGGGTCCAAAGCCATGCAACTAAATGAGATCATCAAAGGAATGAGTCCAGACCAAGAACCAAACCAAAGGCCAAGACCTGGGGTGCTCCAGAGTTAGGTCAGGAAGGTAAGCTCACAAAAGAGAATGAGAAAGACCTACAGTTAATTTCTCTGAGCCTCGGTTTCCTCATCTGTATAATGAGGATACAAAGAGTACCTACCTAAAGAGTCACTGAATTAAATAATGGGTTTTTAAGTACTTAGAACAGTGCCTGGTGCATTGTATGCATTAAATATATGTTAGCAATTATTCAAGAGGGCAGAGACCATCTCTCATTCATCACTTTATCCTTGTCATCTCCACCTTTCTGCCTCCATCCATGCCACCTCACCAGCACCAATGTGGAGCTTTGCATACCATCATCACTAGATCGATATCTACTGAAGAGAATTTAATTCTCCATCTTAGTGCCCTAAAGTTGGGATTACTTTTTCAACTCGAGCAAAATAAGCGAACCCATAAGGCCTTTTGCAGCTCGTGATTTGGGGAGCCAAGGAAAAGGGAAACTGTCAAGGAACGAATTCCTTCATTTCAGCAAGCAGCTTCTGTTGGTAAGGCACAGCCACCTCAAAGACTCCACATGTGCCTTTCCTCCCAAGATTTCCATCCCGAAGCAGTCTTAAACGGAAACAACACAAGAACAGAGAGCAATACAATTTTGTTGACAAGACAAGGCCACAGATACTTAGTTTTCAAATGAAGTATCCCTTTACGGTTTACTCATTTTCTCTTTGGAATCATTTCTTCAGACCCTCAAGATATTTATAAACTCCTAACTGAAAAATGCTGCCCATGGCAGGCCATAATTCTTTGACATGTGCCTTACAGTTTCAAACAGTGACCTGAACAGTGGCTACTGGGAATATTTGTGCTTTCCCTTCCTAACTTCTCCTCTGAGACTTATTTACTGAAATACTTTATTGCCTCTGCATTGAGAATAATTTAAAACTGCAGTAAAGCCTGTAGTGGGTTAAGTAAAAGCATGCATCATTTGGATTGAATTTGCTGAGAATGAATCAACTGTTCACTATCTGCCGTGAAATTTTAAAAATTTGAGGCAATTAGCTCCTTGAAAAGAAAAACTGTTCTAATTTACTCGGCTTCACAGAAATGCACTCAGAAGAGCCGTTCAAAGCTTTAACTTTTGCCTTCTGTGCTTTAAGGTAACTGTTCAATATCAGGAAAATGTGTGAATTTAATTAATGGTATCAAAACAAAAGCAGCATTTCCAAAGTGCTCGAATCCATATGAGACCAATATGTTGACTTGTTGATGTGAATTTAATTAGTGTCTTCAAGCATAACTCCAAAAGCCCCTTTTATCTAATCATCACATTTATATAAACCATTAGCACGTACTACTTGGTTTGAAATGATTTGCTACATAATCCAAACTGTTGTCCTACCCTCGGAGAGTCTCTAATAAACTCAATATGTTTCCAAAGAGAAACTTTAGTATCCACATCAAGTAAGTTTAGGCTTAACTGCTGCACAGAAAGTAACTTAAAACCGGCCTTTAAGCACTTGGAACAGAAGTGATTTAGTGCTTGTTCTGCCTTTCCATCACTTTCCAACATGAACAAAAGGAAACAAATCAAATTGTGCTGGCCTAATCAGTTTCAGGAAGTATCCTAAGCAAATGACTAAACTGAGTCCCAGGGCTCCACGTCGCAGGGAGCGACAATGACTGAGGAAGTCAGTTTGTTGGGCAATATTGACTTGACAGCTTTAGGCTGGAACAATTCCTCAGTAATAAGTGCATCTATCTCCCAGTGACTCCTTTTCCCTGTCTCCCAAAAAAGAGTTCTTAAAAGCAAAAAGAATTTTAATGTGGCCTTCAATGACTGCTGCATTGCTCCTAAAATTTAAGGGGGTACATTTTGGTGGTGACTTAACTCTTGAGGATGGATACAATAAGAAGCCATCCTTTTGGAGGCTAGCTTGAGACCCCAGGCAGGTAGGTAATGGGCCAGCAGAGAGCAGGCACTGAGGTCAGACAAAACTGGGTTCAAGTCCCAGCTCTGTCCTTACTCTGTAACCTTGCACATGTCACTTCCATTTCTGCACCTCTGCTTACTCATCTTTAGAGTGGGGGTAATAAATAGTTACCCCTTCTATTAGTTTGCTAGGGTTCCTGTAACAATATAACACAAACTAAGTGGCTTACTCAACAGAAACTATCTCCCAATTCTGGAGGCTACAAGTCTTAAATCTAAGTGTTAGCAGGTTTGGTTCCTTCTGAGGCCTGTGAGGAAAGGATCTGTTCCAGACCTGTCTTCTTGGCTTGGAGATGGCCATCTCATTCCTGTATCTCTTCACATCACCTTCCCTTTATGCATGTCTCTGTCTCCAAATTTCCTCTTTTTATAAGGACACTAGTCATATTGAATTACAGCCCACCCTCATGACCTCATTTTAACTTGGTTACCTCTATAAAGACCTTATTTCCACATAAGGACACTGCAGGTTAGGTCTGCAACATGTGAAGTTTGAGGAGAGACAATTCAACCAGTAACACCCCTCAAGTGGTTCCCATGAGGAAGTGAAGAAATAATGTATGTGATTAGCATAGTTTAGAATAGTTTCTGGCTCATATAAGCACTCTCTAAAAAGTAGCTACTATCAGGCACTGTGGATGTCCATCCTTATTGATTTTGTAGGCTTAAATAATTTTGGGTACAGATGAAATGGGTAAGTCTGTCCATACTATCCCTGGAGTCTATTTCCCTCAAAGTGTAGAGATGGTCAAGGAGAAAAAAGCTAAACCATTACAAAGGGGGCCACACCAGGGCATTGAGGTACCATGAAAGTAGAATTGCATTTAAGTGGTAGCAGATAATAAAAATTCCTCATCTGACAGTGAGACTGCAAAATCAATTGTCAGCTAATCAAGCAACCTTGGGATGGGAAAAGATACTTTGAAGGCAACTTCCGTTTAGGAAAAAAAAAAACACAAGTGTTTTTATATTAGATTAATCATACCCCAGGATGACAATGCTACAGCCCTCAGTCCTATGGACTATCTTTGGGAAGACTGGAGTTCGAGTGCAATGTGAAACACTCCCTACAAAAGCAATCAGTAAAAACAAAATCACTCCACATGTAAGGCATTAACATAACAAACATGCAGTATGGCCTAAGGCCTGAGAAGTGCTTAGCACAATGCCTAGCACCTAGAAGTGCTGATGGCTGTAAGCTACCATTATTTGCAAATGACGCTGCTGCTGGCCACCCTACTTGTGCATGCACCTCTGTGTGTGTGAGAAGTGATTGATGGAGGACCAAACAGCCCTGCCCACATGGCAGATGCTCTTCATCTGTTGGTTCCATGGCTGTGTGACTGCTGCTTGCATTCTCTTAGACCTGTGATTTATTGGCCACCTAAAACATTCCATGTTGCTGGATGGCAGGGTTCAAGAGAGCTTTAAAGCTTATCCAAGGTGATGGTCAAGGCTGGAGGACCATACACATCCCAGATTGCCTGAGATAGTCCCACATTATGTTTGTGGTCCAGCAAAATTATTAACAGTGTCTTCTTTCACTTTCAAAAGGTTATAGTTTGGACAATAAATGATACCATGGTTATCCTCGTCAAGGATATATTTACTGCTCAAGTTACTTGTTTTCAGTGGACAGAAGAAAAAACCCTAAGTGAAAGTCTTATTAATGGAAGTCTCGTTAGCGTTTTTTCAATAGCAGTATCTTTTTAATTTTTTGGCACAAGTTTTTTTGGTTGTTGTTGGTTTGGTTTGGTTTTGGTTTGGGGTTTTGTTTTGTTTTGTTTTTGCCTCCACATTGCACATGGAAGCAAACCATTAGGGAAATTAAGAGTGGTACAAGCAGCCTTGTCTCATAGCCTCTGGGTTCATTTACATTAGGAACTATTCTGTGTCGGCATCTGCTCCAGTAACAGCATAAGCAGGATGTCTTCCTGGACCCAGAGGGCATTCTGTTTGGAGCTCTACCACCTGCACACTTTTTGGCCACTGGCCACATGGCACGGCTGTGCTTATAGCCACAACCTGGGCAGATGGTCCCCAATCCCCAGGCCCCTCCTGGACTGCAGTTTTAAGGGGACCACTTTATTCTACAGCCTCTGCCCCCAGCTACCTAGAAATTTACAGCCAAGTTTCCAACCATCCTAGCTATCGCTGGGGTTTTCAGGGGCAGGGGTGAGAACCAAGGGCCACAAGCCATGATGGCTGATTTCAATACCTCTTAAGTTGACTGAGCCTGGCTTTGGCAACAGTTTGATATGATTCGTTAAAAAGCATTCAGTCAGTCAGATTGGGCCACAGATATTTACACCTGCTGGTTAAGTCCCCTATTAAGGTTGTTTGGCCATTGTGTATTGCACTTGAAACCCCAATGTCAGCTGTTTCCAGTGAGAACATCTTTGTGCATGATGATCCCAGCCATCATGAACTGTGCTTGATTTATGCCCATTCTGTGCCCAGCACAGCAAGGGAGATGAAGAGTTAGAAGCCATGGTTCTTACTCTCTGGATCTCCAGTTCCCACCGGGAAATGCAGAGTGCAGTCACATAGCAGGATAACTTATCCAGATCAGGGAAGGACTATGCTCATTCACTGAATCTATGGATCCCCTGTACTGGACACGAGAGCAACAGTGGTAGACCAACACTAAGACCAGCACCACTCCTGCCCTCAAGGGACTTACAAATAAGCGGGGAAGACAGACAGTAAAACTGTAAGTTTAAAATGCACTGAAGGTGAGAACAACAACAATAGAAAGATGTAAAAGAAGGGCTTAACATGGTCTGGGATGGGAAGGGAGACCCTCAGGGACTGACTCCTGGAGGAAGTGGCAGCTAACCTGAAACCTGAAAGAGGAATAGTAGTTAGCTACATAAGAATCAACAAATTTCATTCATTCAGTCACATGCTCATATATTTAGTGGCTTTGTTGAGTGTCAGGGTCTGTGCTGAATGCCAAGGAAATAGTGTTGAACAAGACAGACGAAGTCCCTCATAAAGCTTACTGTCTAGCAGAATTCCCAGAATGTTAAAGATCAAGGAGAGTTTTCAGAGACCCTGAGCATTTTTGTTCCCTCTTATCTTTCCTGGCTAGAGATATGCAGGCAAGTTACCCTTAAGTTTAAGGTAACTGGTCTCCTGGCTTCTGAAACAATTTCATTCTGTGAAGCCAATGGCTTTGACAAATTCTCATCTCCTTTTGAGCCTGGTGTCTAGACAGAGAGAAAGCTTCAGTATTCGTTTTGACTCTGAATCAGGAATTAGTAAATCCCCTCTACACATGAACACACATCTTAGTTTCTGTTCATTACTTATTTAGAATATATCTCCCTGGCTCCCAGTATCCCCAGGCTGGTATAATAATTCTGCTAAGACCTTGTTTCTTCATCTATATACCCATTATAGTTGGGCTTTACTTTCAAAATACCCTCCATGTTCTAAAACAGACAAATTAGGTGGAAATCACTTCTAGTACCCAATCATTTCCAGTGTATTTACTTTACAAGATTTCATAATGCAGAGGGGTCTTCAGTCTAGAGCATTTCCCCAATATTTTTATTACAAAAATATAAAAAATACAGAAAAATTTGGAAGAATTGTACAATGAACACACACATATACAAATCACCTATAATAGGCAATGAATGTTTTGTTATATTTACTTTATCATATATCTATCCATTGATCAGTCTATCTTATTTTTGATGCATTTCAGAGTAAATTGCAAACATCTGTACACTTCACCCCCTAAACACTATAGTATGCATTTTTAACTAGAGTTTAATATTTGCTTATGGTTCTTGTCTTTAGGTTAAAATTTGTAAAAGGTACAGCACATATCTTAAATATACCAATTAGTTTTGACAAATGCATGAACCTGTGTAATCCAAACTTCTAACAATGTGTAGAATATTTTTATCACCCTGGTAAGTTTCCTTATGCCTCCTCTCCTATTCAATCCCTACTCATCCACCAGTGGTGACAAATTTTTTTCACCATACAGGGGTTTTGCTTATTCTAGAACTTCTTTTAAATGGAATCATAGAGTCTGTAACCTTTTGTGTCTTTCTCCTTTCACTCAACATATTTTGGAGATTTGGCCATGCTATTGCATATGTCAGTATTTCATTCATTTTTATTGCTAAGCAATTTACCATTGTATGATTATTCAACTCCCATTCCATAAATTTTATAAATCTCATTGACTTCCCAAGATTTCCCTGAATTCCCAGGAAGGAAGAGCCAAGTGCCAGCAGACAAAGTAGAGAACAAAACTGCAATGACAAAACCAAAAAAAAGTGCAGGGGGAGGGCGTAGCTCAGTGGTAGAGTGCATGCTTAGCATGCACAAGGTCCTGGGTTCAATCCCCAGTAACCTCCACTAAAAAATTAATTGAAAAAATACATAAAGAAACCTAATTACCTCCCCCATCCCCCCCCCAAAAGTACATAACTTTTAGGTCATGTCAGGAAATGGGCTAGAATAATCTGGGGACCAGTCAGATACAGCAGGAAGACCAGTAAGGGCTCAAAGGAGACAGAACACAGAAAAGGTATGAGAACAAGTCCAGACTTTTTGAGAGTACATTTGGGGGTTGCTCAATTCCCACTGTGTTCTCCCTCTGCTATCAATTTGAAAAGTACTTACCAGATCAAGGCAGGTAGGGCAGGTACTCATCAGACTGAGCCTCAGGGGAAAATGAGATAACAAGGAGGGCCTAATTTAGACGGAGCGGTCACGGAGGACCTCTCTGAGGAAGCAGCATAAAAGAGTGTTCTAGGAAATAGCTAGGACAAAGGCTCTGAGACGGAAAATCAGTTGAGGAAATAACAGAGGCCAGAGAAGCAAATGGAGGCAATGGTAAGGAGACTGTCACAAGGGTGAAGAAAGTAGACAGATCACGAGCGCCTTGTAGGCAGTGAAGTTTTGCCTTTATCGTTAACAACAATAAGAATATTTAAGGGGGCTTTAAGGAGGAGGGGAGCGGGATGATTTCATTTGTGTTTCAAAAAGGCCTTGGTGGCCACAGGAGGGAAATGGCTTGGAGAAGGGCTAGGGTGGAGGCAGGGATCCTGGTTAGGAAGCTATGGTGTAGAGCCAGCTGGCACTCTCTGGAGTCATAAAGCCCCCACCAGTGGGCTCTCTGTGTGCCTAGAGCCTAACAACACCTTAACCCCACTCCCCGCTGCAGGACCCTTTGCATACCTGCATTTCTGCAAGATACAGAACATCTTCTCTTGATGTGTGTTTACCCTAACAAAACTCATCGCCTCAGGAGACAGCCTGGCTCATAATACCCTAGGCAGACAGGCCTCACATCCTGCCCTTATTAAAGTCATAAAATCCATTGTTCAAAAAAGTCCCTGAAAGATCTTACAACCAATCAGGTACCTGTGCACAAGTTGATCTTGCAGCCCCCCTACTCCTTGTGTGCACAGCCCCCTCCCCACAATAAAATACCCTGCACGCCCATCCCCCGTGCTCACACAGGCTCCTCTCGCCCATGTGGCCCGCTGTTACCTATACCATTAAACCTTTCCTATTAAACTTTCCTAAGCTCTTCTCAGTCTCTGATAATTCTTTACCAACCCGCGTCACCGGCACACTGT
The DNA here is from genome assembly GCF_009834535.1 of Camelus ferus. NCBI lineage: Eukaryota > Metazoa > Chordata > Mammalia > Artiodactyla > Camelidae > Camelus > Camelus ferus. The sequence goes on along the minus strand of NC_045732.1, from coordinate 90,378,085 downwards.
GTTGTATGTGCCCACAACATATGGTAGTTGTCCAAGGGAGAGAAGGAGATCTTTGGATCATGGTAGTAATGGTGGAAGTAGCAATAAGATATAAAGATAAATTTAAGAAGTAAAACTGACAGTATTTGCTGATGGTTGGATATTTGTGAGTGTGTGTTGTGTCTAGAAAATGTCTGGGGAAATAACCATCAAGTGTTAGTAGGGACTATCTCTGGATAGAGGTATTATTAACAGACTTCATTTTCTTCTTTGTTAATTATGTTATTTAAATTACCACAGTGACTATGTACTACTTTTAAAACAGGAAAAAAACAATAAAGTTATTACATTTTTAAAATCCTAAAGAAAGGTGACATCAGACCTTAACCATGGACATGCCCATGCTTTGTGTTATGCCAACCCCCTTGGGAGGGTCTCCACTCTCTAGAGAGGATCTAAGGTGTGTGACTACCTCCTAGGAAACCACCTTCAGAACCTGCAGCCCGCCCTCCAATCTCCTCAGTGGCCACACTGCTTCATCCTTTGGGTGTGGGGTTAAGATTTTGCAAACAGTCATAAGTTATTTGGTACCAGATCTATTGGGTCTGCGGGTGGAGGGTGGATGAGGGGGCCAGGGGTGGAAAGCTAAGTGATGTTATTTTGGTTAAAACAATCATTACCAGTGATTCCCATGTAATAAGACCTGGTTCTTCTGTTTGGTTCATAAACTGCCTCTGAAGACAGACCCCAAAGAAAGCTTCTTCTAGCCAGCTTTTGAGGAATGAGAGCATTCTTAGATGCAGCATAGATAGCCTCCCAAGCTTAAAAGTCAAAATCTCTCGTGACCTTCATTCATTTCTTATATATTATAAGCAAACTCTCATTTCTGAACACTAGTAGGAAATTCCTCCATCTCATCCCTTTCCTCCAACCAAAGGTCTGGGTTTTAAGCAGGGTCCCCAAATGGCATTAGTTTAATATTCAGAGATAATATCTGGGAATGTCATTAAGTGCATGAATCAGAAACAGAACAGAGATGCCTCTGCTGGGAAAACAGAAAACCAAAATACTTCCAGCACAGAAGACCACAGCCATATTCCATGATCAAAGGATAGTACAGAAAAGCAATTGGGGGGGTAATTATTACAAAGCAGGAGCAAGGGCTCTTGTTCCCAGTTTCCTCACTTCAAACCCTAATACTGATACCAGCCAATCACAATGAGATTTTCAATCATGGGTGACAGCTATTTTGGCTCTAAAAGAATAATAATAATAAAAAGTCATCTAACTTTTTCAGCAAATTATTTCAAATTCTCTAAAACTTATTTCTTGTCAGTGATATATTAGATGACTCTTGGTATTTTATGCTGATGCATAAAAGTAATGTAAGTATGAATGTGCCATTTGCAGAACAAAGTCAGTATCTTGGGGAAAATTGCTATTGTAATTGGCCACAATAACTATCCTGGTTTAAGGACCTGGAATATGTGACCATAATGCAGAAAAATTAAGGAAAGTTAAAATAAGGACTTCAGTGCCAAAATGCATAACTTTCCCCAGGATCTTAGTGTCTGGGTGCTTTCCATCAGATCTAGGCCTAGAAAGGGAAGACACTTGTCTGCTTGACTCTCTCAAAGCTGCCTGAAAATAATTAAAAGCCAGGATGCTGCTTAGCACCCACCTAAGACTATGGCTATACTGAAGCTCTGCAGACCAGCAAAAGACTGACTCCACCTGGTCTACCAAGTATTTGAAAAGATTTTGCAGCTCTCTATTACCTGTCTAAATGGCAGGGAGATTTTTACTGCCTTTACTTCTTCAGAGGAAAAGATAAGCTCTCAGGGTCTGCCTCCGGATACATGTTCCAAAACTTCAGGTCTGATCATGCCACTCCCCTGCTCAAATGCCTCCTGATGCCCTCACCCTACCCCACACTGCCTACAAAATAAAATACCTCCACCTGACATCTATCACCTTCTACTGTCTGACTCCCAATCAACATTCCCAACCTCATTTACCAAAACGCAGCAACCCCTTCACGTATGCTATGCTCAAGGTAAAGCTGAGTAAGTCCTATTCCTCTCAAGGCCCCAGGCTTTCCTGCTTTGTTCTCTGTATCCATGCTCTTCTCTCCATCCGGGTTCCATTTTGTTAAATCCAGTGATCAGTTGTCAGTCCTCAACATCTTAGTGTCTCAGCTGCATCTGACCCAGCGACTGCTCCCTCTCTCCTGAAATTCTGTCCTCCTTGGCTTCTGGCACACCTCACTCCTCAGAATTTTCTCCTACCTCTCTGGCCTCTCCTTTTTATTTTATCAGACTCATTTTCCTCCTCTTCCCGACCTACAAATGTTAGAGTGACCCATGACCAAGTCCTTGACCCTCTTCTCTTTTCTAAATGTTTTCCTAGGAAATGATCTCAACTAGCAAAAACAAAAACAAAAAGCAAAAAAACCCTCACCACATCCTTACAAAGACATTTTCCAAATTTATATTTTGAGCACCAACCTCTGTTCTAAGTCCAGACTCATGTATACAACTGCCTATTTGACATTTCCACTTGGATCTCAAATTAAACTGAGTTCCCAATCTTCCTCTCCCCACCCCTTTCCTCACCAATAAGCCTGCCCCTCCCTCAATCTTCCCCATCTCTATGAATGGCAACTCTAAGCCAAAACGTCTAAGACAGAAACCTGAATCTTATCCTGTGTCCCCCTTCTCCCTCATCCCATACATCCAAACACTGCATAAGAGATGCAAATTTTATGAGGAAGATAAATGGCGAGTCCTGTTGAATCTGGAATACTTGTTGGTCACCCAGGTGGAAATCTTAAGTAGACAGTTGGATTTAGAAATGTGTAGCTGAGGAATGAGGTCTGGGCCGAAGATTTGGGAGACATCTCAAATTGAAAGAAGCGGGAGATGAGTGGCAGGGAGGAGTCTCAAGCCCAGACTTTTAATTCAGGTTATTGAGTGGATGGGGATGTCATTCTCAAGGAGAAGGAAGAGTTTTCAAGAAAGATGATGGAGTCAGCCTTAGAGATGTCAAGGGGGAGGGTACAGCTCAGTTGTAGAGTACACGTCTAGCACGGACAAGGTCTCTGAGTTCAATCCCCAGTACCTCCATTAAATAAATAAATAAACCTAATTACCTATCCCCCACAAAAAAAAATTAGTAAAACTTTTTAAAAAAGGAAATGTCAAATTTGAGGTGCCCATACGACATCTAGACGGATGTCTGCAGATCCAGATGAAAGCATAAAGTTGGCGATTGTTTGTACAGTTTTGGAACTCAGGAAAAGACTGATACTGAGCATAAAGCCCTAGGGAAACTTAATATTTAAGGAATGATGGAGGAAAGGAAGCCACTAAGGAGTCTGATAAGGAAGAGAAAGAGAGGCCCAGGAGAGTCACTTCATGCTGCCACCATACAAGACACCAGATCAAACTAACAGAAACACAGCAGCACTTCAACTCTTCCAGTTTCTGGTCTTCTCCCAATTTTAAACCTCTAAAATGGGGATTAAAGGAGTTAATATTTGTAAAGTGCTCAGAACAGTGTCCGGCACATAAGTGAGCACTATATAAATGCTTATTAAAATAAATAAAATACAATAAAATCAGCTGCGGAAGTTCTAATTTAGTTGGTATGGGCTGGGACCCAGGCATCAGCATTTATTTAAAACTCCCTAAGTTGTTCTAACATGAAGCCAAGGTTAAGACTCAGCGATCTAATCCAATGTTTCTTAAACATTAACGTGCATAGGATTCCCCTGAAGATCTTGTTAAGACAAAAATTCTAATTCAGTAGGTTGGGGGCAGAGGCTGCTGGTCTGTGAACCACACTTTGAGAGGGGCAAGAGTCTCATTTCCTTCATTTCCCACCCCCACTGGCATGCTCTTAGCCTCAGTTTCCTCATCAGTAAAATGGGGCAGTAAATGAGGTCAGTCCAAATGAGATTAATGACTTGCTTAAGGTCATGCAGCTAGTTAGTAGCAGAGCTGACTCAGAGCCCTGACTTCTAACTCTTCCTACTCTCCTTTTTTTTCTAACTCCATCTTCACTGCTACCTCCCACCAGACACAATATGCATCCTTGACATGTAAGAGCAGCAGTTCTCTACCTTTTTCACATTTCCCTGACGTATGGGACATTCCTATGCATGACAAAGACACAGGCAACATGAGTTTCCTTGCTGTTCCCATGTCTGTAGCAGGAGAGTCTCCACCATTTCAGGAAGTGTGTCCAATTGCAAACGAATGAGGTTGAGACCAAAAGAGGGTCACCTCTGAATATGCTAGAACTTCTTTTTGAATCATCTGGAATTTTGATCCATTACTAGTAACATGACCATCCCAGCCCTGTCTGTCTTACAGTACACATCAACCATAATGGTACTGCCATCTTAGAGGAACCTGGTTTTTAAAAGGATTCCTCATGTTGATTCTTCTTTTAAAGTAAACTATCTATTGGAAATGAAAAAAAAAATGTCTTCTGAAAACTTTTGTGAAAATCTTGGCTTCTGTAACTCGGGGTTACTTGAAATGAGCTGTGCCAATGGTAGTTGGTGGCCCCAGGTTGGAAGGGTGGCTGCAGGAATCTGAGTGGCTTTGTGAACACCAAGGACTGGCAGGGGATGTGGGAGGGGGATTTGCTGCTCCTTGTTAGTAGCTTCTAGAAGACTCAGGCTCCACAAGATTGTTCCCCCTTCCCCACAGCCACATCCCTGGCTTTCCCAGAGGTCTTGTCCCCTATCAGCTGCTCCACCTGCTATTCAACTCATTTAAATGTCAAGCCAGCTGTACCAATTAGCACAGGCCCAACCATCCAGAGCCTAAAAAGAAATGAGGTGTAAATGCAAAAGTCAGGATGAAGAAGCCCTTATAAAATGCTCTCCCATCTCCCCAAACCTGTTCTTCTATTTTCGCAAGATAAGGAAGCTTTTTCATAAGATGCTGTGAGAACGGGGAGGGGGAAATACATGTGCAAGACACAGCATGTATGGCCAGGAAAGACCTTAGTGAGCTGATCTTTTCTGATTCTGTTTGCAGAGCTTTATTGAACTTTCTCTGGAAGCCTTGTGACATCTGACAAGGGGAATCAAAGCACCTCTGTGAAGTGTCCGCCGGGGGATTGTTAATGAGGAGTACGCTCAACTGTATGTATGGATTAATCAGACTCATTAGAAGAAAAATGTTGATAATTGTGCCCAAATGTGCTTAGATTGTGTGACAGAGACAAGAGTCACTTGGGACTTGCCTGAGATGGCCATACACACCATTTGTACTGCAGATTATAAATATCAAGCACCAGCATCAAATGGGCACTTTTTAGCAGACAACATTCTACACTTTAAGTTTTTCAACTGAGTCAAATTGATAATGCCATGTCAACACAGCAAAATGACTGTAATTAGCACAACAGCTTTGGACTCAGCTCCTCAAAGTTAGCTCAGGAAAACAGTCCTCACTTCTGTCTGCCCTCCATCTTATCAAAGTGCAGAACCACTCACTCCCAGGTCTGCTGCCACCAGTCCTTGTCACTAGTCATGATGCTAAACAAAAAAGAAATGTCCCAGGTGCAAAGTTAGGCACCATTCTTGAGCAGACAGTGTTCTGGTCTGGGAAATCCAGAGACAAGTCCAAGATCTGCCACTAACTCACCTGGCAACCCCACTGGCACTCTCTCAGCCTCAGTTTCATCATCAGTAAAGTGCGGGGAGTAAATGAGGTCAGTCCAAAGATGACTTCCAGACTACCTGCTAGGGTTTCTCTAGAATCTGTTTTCTTTCTCTTAACTGTCATTGTACAGCCACTGAAGTATCCATCCGTACCTCATGTACCTGTGCTCAGATGCCTGCTTTCCACTTAAAGGGCCAAGTCTCCTGAACTAGAGGAAGGAGGCTAGTAATCAGCTGTGGATTTGTTTCAGCCTTTTCAAACCAACTCCCCAAGGTCTCCAGAATTTCTGCTCTAAGTACGCTTGCAAGGCAAAACTTACACATATTTAAATAAGCAAGTTTTAGTACTTAACATGAAAATTAGGAATTTAGGTCAGAGAGAAATCCCAAAATGTCAGGTCCAGCAGAGCAGACAGACCTGGGTTTGAGTCTGAACTCCTTACCCATCTTAACTGTGTGACCTTGAGCATGTTACCTAACTTCTCAGAGTCCTAATTTCCTCATCTGTAAAATGGGAATGCAAATAATATACCTACCCTGCTGGGTTCTTCTGAGGATTAAAAGAGACAAGACACACGCCCTTCCCAGGGCATGGTGAACATTTGAAAAAGGGTAGCTCTAAACAACAAGGCCGTACTGTATAGCACAGTGAACTATATTCAATAGCTTGTAATAACGTATAATGAAAAAGAATATATATATTTATAACTGAATCACTATGCTGTACACCAGAAATTAACACAACACTGTAAATCAACTATACTTCAATCAAAAAAAGAAAAAGAAAAAGAAAAAGGGTAGCTCTGTCAGGTTTTTCATTGCCCTCCTGCACATGCAACATTTAAAGAGCAGGCATCTCCCTGTCTGCCCGAAGTTCTCTGCACACCCATATATCCATCATAGTCCTCAGACAGAGGTGGTGGTGATACTGGTAGACAGATACAGAGGGGAAATGAGTGAGACAGGCCCACATGTAGAAAAAGAAAAAGAAAGAGAGAAATGGCACATTTCATAGGATTCCTGAGGATACGTTAACTACCTACAGTGTTCAATCCCTTGTTTTGAGCTTGTGGTTGAGATTATGGCTATGGTTGCTTCTAAGATGAAACTTCCTTCCTTTTCCCCTGGAAACAATCTGAGTAATGCCCTCCAGGTAGGGCAGAGGAACAATTTGGCTTCATTCCTATTCAGCACCTGTGAAGAGTCCACACGACTAAGAGTCCAAGGAAAACAGAAGGTACAAAATTCCAGGGAAAGCCCCTCTGGCTCCCTCCTAGACGTCAGGGCCCTAAACTGAATTTAGCAGAATATGTTACCTCGAATGATGCTATTTTGACCCCTCTCCATCAAATTCTAAATCAATATCATCTAAGTTTTGAGCGACACCCACTCTCTTCTTTCACTGGCCTGACAAAGTTGTCTTTCCAATCTCCTTTTGGGACTTTGGAGAAATTACAATGCCGATTATTAATGTTGAGAAGCATTTGGTCTGCAATTGTTTTCCCCTTTAGAAGCAAGAACAACTGAGGAAAAATAAAGTTGGATTATCTTAAAATATGGGGAAAATGCATGGCCAAACCAAACACACACACACACACACACACACACACACACACAAATAAATGCCCCTCTTTTTGCTGAGAAAAACAAATCTATTACTTCTCTCTTGAGATCCCAATGTCCTCATTCAGCCTCTGGTGTCAGAGCACTTAATAAATACTGTTTAAGGGGATGATGATGAAGACGATGATTTTAATAAGAATACCTCTCCAGCATGCACACGTGTTAGGCATCTCTTCTGTAACAGAACCAGTGTCCTCTCTTTCCATCTACCCCTATAGGTCCTGTTTTCTGAAAAACATTACTACTTACCAGATATGTGTCTTCAGACAAGTTAGTTAACCTCTTTGCACTTCATTTTTCTCAGTTTAAAATGAGGATGACAATAGGACATCTCTTTCCCAGTTTGGTTCTGTAGGTTAGAACGATTTGACATACACAAGTAACCTAGCGCATGGGAAGCGCTTGAGAACTGCGTGTCATGGCAGCCCTCCACCGTAAGGACCCTGATGATGATCTGACCACAAAAATACACCCATTTGATCCTGACTTGTTCAAGGAAATGGCCAGCCCCAGGGTTAATCTTCCACCCTTAACACTGAGTAATCTTTCCTCTATTGAAATGTCCCTAAAATGTTTGTTTACACCCATGCAGCCAACTAAGGACTGCCAAGTACACGTGAAGACCAATTAGAAAGTTTCCCCTGCTTCCAAAATTCCCACACTACCTGAATGCTTGCCAATCAAAGACTGTCTCAGTATTTCCTCTTTCACACTCTAGAAAACTTACTCCCCTTCCTGACACTTTTGTACCCCCACCGAAACAAAAGTTACTGCAGCAAGTTTATGAATCAGTAGCCTTTGTTAATTTTACCTCTGACTTTGTTTTCTTTGACATGCTCAAGAAATAGTAACTATATTGATTCACAGTCCACTCTATACCCCCTCCACTTGCTCATCAGGGCCTTGCACATAGAAGGCACACAACCCATACTCATGAAACAGTTCATAGTAAGTTCACTACTATTTTAACTAACATCTATTGAGCCTCCTATGTCACTAACCCATGTGCTCAATGTTTTCACTTCACATTCTCTCCCTTTTTTTGCATATATATTTTTTATTGAAGTATAGGCAGTTTACAATGTTCTGTCAATTTCTGGTGTACAGCACAATGCTTCAGTCATACATGAACATACATATATTCATTTTCATATTCTTTTTCAACATAAGTTACCATAAGAAAAAATAGATTACATTTTTTTCTTCTGTATAGCACAGGGAACTATGTTCAATGTTTTGTAATAACCTTTAAAGAAAAAGAATGAAAATGAATGTATGTATGTATATGCATAACTGGGACATTATGCTAAGTGAAATAAACCAGGCACAAAAAGACAAATAGTCTATGATTCACTTTACATGAGTTATCTAAAGTAGACAAACTCATAGAAACAAAATAGAATGGTGGCTGCCAGGGGCCCAGGGGCAGGCAGAAATGGGAAGTTGTTTAACGGGTACACAGTTTCTGTTTTGCAGGATGAAAAGAGTTCTAGAGCTCTGTTGCACAACAATGTAAATACTTAATGCTACTGAACTGAACACTTAAAAATAGTTAAGGTGGTAAATTCTATTTTATGTGGTTTTTAGCACAATAAAAAAAATTAGAAGATGAAGGTTCCACAGTGATCCGAGGGCCTTGGTGGGGTAGCATTAATTCAACAGCCCAGGCATCTCCCACGATGTCTTTCATTTCAAATGAAGGCCCACCACTCAACCCCATGTCTCTCTTCCACCAGCATGACTTCTTGCAGCTTCTTATTTACGATCCTACAAGTGAGCTTTACTTTGGGGCAGGAGACTAAGGAAGCAGAAGTGCATTGAGACAAGCATTTTCCCACCAATTGCTTTCCAATTGTTATTTAGAAATATTCAACTTCTTCTAAGGAACAGTGCATGGGAATTTGCAGCTGTTCATCTCAACCATATGCCCTTATTACTAGGAGCTCTGTCCAAGGCAAGATTTTGACTAAGCTTGTGGATCAACTGAGTCACTGTATGCATACGAAACATGTTCACAATACATATTTAAAGCCCCAGAGCCCACCTTGAAATATCCTCATTACTGTAAAACTCATCAGCAAAAAAGGAGGCACTCCAAGGCAAAAGTGACCAAACAGCATGAAACTGATGAGCACAGAGTGGCTGGTAGAGAAAACTCAGCTCTCGTTAAAATTTCACCTTGTTGATCCTGTTTGGGGTGGGGGCGATTTCTGGCCAATCTGGGATGTTTTAATTTATCATAGTGTTCATGTAAACAAGGCAGTTAATTGTCTAAATGTCTTAAATATTTCCAGCTTAATTGAGGAGAACATCAATATGGTTTTTTGACCTCTAACATTTGCATAATAAACTCGAAACAAATCTCTCATTACCAACTTGCCTGGAAAACAAACACACCCTGCTAAAAATGGAAAGCTCAGAAACATATGGGGATCACCTTCATTCTGTCCTCAAAATGTCCCTAGATTCATCATCTACCCGTGACCTTGATTCTCCTTCCTCCATACCTCCTCCACTCCCATATCCCTTGCCTAGAGCAGTGACATCCCATCAGTACATACTTACAAAATAGTCTCCTAATCATTTCTCTACCATTGGATATCTGCTTCATTGTAGTAACGGCAAGAATAGTAATAGTAGGAGTAATAATAACGATGATAGCAACAATTTATTGAGCCCCTAATATGTGCCAGGCATAGTACTAAACCTTTTATGCACATGGTTTTCTGTAATACTCATAAAAAGTATGGTGAAATAGATACTTACAGAGGAAGAAAGCTTAGGTCAAAACCTAACATATGGTCAGAGCCTAGCACAGCTAATTAGTGGAACAAAGTCTATCTACCTGACTCCAAAGTCCATTATCTTAGTGCTCTCCCATGCCGCCACTAAGAACATTATTTTCAGAATTGAGCAAATATTATAAAGGACTCCAGGTGTTATAATCCACATTCATGCAATGCATGACAACAAAGTAGAATGTGGTTTCTCCTTTGCAACCAACCACCAGAACTTCTGTATCCAAGTGCGTGATGACCTTCCGAGTTGCAGCCATGGGAGGACGTGAGCATTGATCCAATGTTCCAACATTTCTGCAGCTCTCTTTATCAGAACTGCCCCCAAAGCTCACTTTGAAGCTATACAGGAAAGTCTGTCTTCTTACCAGAGAAACACGGCTCATTTTAAAATCTAAAACATTCACTGCCAAGCATGATCACCCACCTTATTCACCAGTGTGGGCTCTAATGACTTTTAGCTGTTTGTTCAAATATAGCCTGCTCTCAGAGGACAAAGATTTGTCACCACTGAGGAGATTCAAAGGAATATGCGACAGGCTCTGAATGCAATTTGACAATAAGGTTGCTTCTTCCTCCGCAACGTCTAGTATCTGGTTTACCTTTTCAAAATGTCATGGCAAACAGGCAACAAGGAATCAAGAAGTTCTCTTCTGAATCAGAAAACAAACTTTTTCCTCTAAATGTAATGATAAGTCCACAAAGTTTGCATTCTCCAGCAGACATTCATAGATTCTGGAAGGGATATCAGTGGAAACCAGTTGCTAGCTGGCCTTTGCTTTGGAGTGGCCAGAATCTGACTGGCTCCCTGGGGTTTATTCGCAGTGAAACAGGAGACTACTTCTCACTGCAGCTCTCCTTTGGTTGGAACTGTTTACTCCAGGAATAAATTCACTGTTGGGTAAAAAAAAAAAAAAAAAATACTCTATTCCTACTCTGTCTGTGAGAGGAGAGAGCAAGCCCTTGCCAGGTGGCCACTTGGAGATAAATGGGCAATGGCAAATCAGCTACCACTTGGTCATCCTTGCCATCACCTTGAAATCCATATTTCAAGCTGTCTCTCCTGCTCCTACTGATAAAATATTCTAGCGTATTTATTATTCAGGAAGTAATCATCTAAACATAAGTTGGATGTACAAAACCACACTGCTAAATAAGATATATGTTTCATGGATCAGTTACCTTCATGCATATAGCACACCACTTTAATTCAACATTCCCCTAAAGTGTCAAGCTTTTTGCATTTGAGTGCCAAAAAAGACACAACGAGGAGTTATTATTTTGGTGCTGGAGATATTATACCAAGCAATGGGACTTTCTGGATGTGGGAGATGCAAAGAAAGCGGTACTTCAAAATAGCCTGAGCAAGGGAAGGCCAACCTGTGGCTAGCCCTTGAGCAAATGTGAAAGAAAACCCAAAGCCATTCCGAATGGGATTGATGCTGTAATTAAATGTCATTTTAGATCCCTTAGATGATATATTACCTTTGAAATGCCTGGGAGCACTATAATCAACAAGCAATGGGGGGAAAAGGGTTTCATGATCTTCTATTCAAGTAAAGCAAACAGTGGATTGGGCCATTTATTAGAGACATTAGTGAAATCTAGCATCTGCCCCTAGATTCCATTGAAAATCTCACCCTAAATAATCCAGGGAACAATCATTTCGGGCAATTCATTACAGGCTCACTGAGCCCTGGAAGCTTTCCACCACCTTCCTCTCCTCACCTTTCATTCCCAGGCTCGCACATTCCTCTTCATCTTCTGATGGCAGTCTGATGTCACTCTCACCGACCTCCAGAAACGGGTCTAAGATGCTGCTCAGGGTTAACACAGTGTCTTTGTGACTGCCTTAGACCTGTGTTTAACTTTGTAACGTAACAAATTCAAGCAAAACCCAGCTGAGATACCCAACTGAGGATCTGGTGTGAAAAGCACAATGTACACGAAATGTATCTATAATAGTCTCATTAGTGAGTAAAATTCACATTCCCTCATGAACTGGAAATGCTCGATTTCTTCCCCAGACCTTTGCCTCTTACTCGGCTGCCTTTATCAGAGTTAAGGCGCAGTCAGATATTCTTTATTTGTGCTTGTGAGTATGCAAGCCTCTAAGAGCTCTTTAGTCATTCTCCTCCTCAGTCTGGTTTTTAATATTCCTCAAGGGAGAGAAATTAGTTTTACACGTAAACTGAGCACATGACAATGTTCAAATCATTTTATAAGGCAGTGAAATGTTGTAATAAGCACTGCTAGCAAGTTAGTAATATCTGTAAACATCACCCATGCTTCCTGCACGTTTGCCCCACCGACAGAACCCATGTGCATCAAGACATGTTTTAGCAATACTAGCATACCATGTTAAGCCTAAACACATTCAGATTTTCTTGCCTGTAATTAGAAACAAGAAGCCCTAGGTTAGAAGGGTGAATGCCTGGCTGTGGAAGTAGATCCTTTTTCCTCTGCCATATTATTTCCTTCCCTAGAGACTCTTGATTTGGGGTGAATTTGCCTCTTGGTGGGTCCCATGAGAACTCAAATTGATTCTGAGGATTTTGCATTTTCTCCAGCTCTCCAGGGACTGCCAACCACAGAGAGAACATCCCCAATCTGCCATCCTTTTCAGCAGCGCATGTTGCCTGGCACTAGTGAATCACAGGGTGTGAACACCATTCCTCTCAAAGGCTGCATCTGCTGCCCCTGAATTTTGTGGGAACATCAGGTTTGACGGAAAATAATTTTACATGGGCTTGTCTGGTACTGCCTGAGACCGGGTCCTTTTATTTTCCCCCCCTGCACCTCTCGTCAAAATGCCACATATTAGTTTAGAAGTCCAAGTGGTGAAACAGTCTCTAATAATATTCCCCAATCAGTGGCCCCAAAGTCAGGTGATGAGAGCTGGGGCACTTACAGACTTGGTTAAAGAATTCCTCTCCTTTGTAGTCCAACAGACACCAAACCCCCTTGAGGTCAAGGGCTTCATCAGCTCAATATCCTACATGGATATTGCTGCAAATTCCCCGTGGGGGAGTAAAAATTTTCTAAATATCAATTGGTAACCATTTGGAGCATGTATTGATGAAAGACTTTGTGACAGCTATGGGAACAGCCCTGCGTGGGCTGCCAAACACACATTTTAATTTAATAACGTTTTTATGATGAGACAAATCCATTCCTGAGCCTAGAAGTCCATTCCTGAGCCTGCAACATATTTAGAATCATTGTGTACATCTTCAGTAAAGTCACTATGAACTGAATATAGGCTTGCTCTTTTGTCATTGCTGAGATTTCTCAGTTACCCTGATATTGCCAATACTATCTTTCACTGTTGATTCAGAAATGTACTCTGTAGGCATTTCCCCCCTTTACTCGCACAGAAGACATTCAACTACTTATTGATAATGAAAGTCGCTGGTCAAAGGAAGCACTCAATTTGACTTCTTTAGCTCCCCGTTTCTGGGACAGTCTCAAATGCCTCAGTGGACTGGCATAAGCAGCTGGTCTGTTTTTCTCTAATGACACCTGCATTCATTCTTAGAGAAGATGGGGCTGAGCAGGGAGGCAGACCAGGAGAAGGGGAGACAGAATGAAGTCACTAAAGCTTAGTTAAATCCCTTGGAATAATGGTAATTATGCTTATTTAACCCCTAATATTGGCCAAAAGTCAAAACCAAGAGTAATCATTTTCCCTATTCTTTAGGAAAATAAGTGTTCTTTAAAGTACCAATATATCTTTTCCATAGCCAGTAACAGAGCTGAAATTGGCTTTTTCTGCACACTAACTCAGGATTCTTGTCACTCCCATGTCATCTGGGTTCAAGTCCCCCCTTTTCTCTTTTCTAGCTCTGTGACCCTGAGGCAAGTCACTTCACCCCTCTGAACTGTTTTCCATCAGTAGAATGTAGAAAATTACAGTACCTACTGCACAAGGCTGTTGTGATGCTCAAAATCCAGATGAGAGGATGGGACACTATAAAGTGCACTGCAGCGCATGCAGCCTTTAAAGCAGTTATAAACATAAGGTAACATTATCTACAATTTAGTGATAACCCAAGTTCATGTGGTTGCTGGGAGAAGCTGCAAGATTCCAAAGTGCTTCTTGATCCACAAAGTGACTTTTGATTGTATGGAATATAATTTAGCAGTAAGTGTAGTTCTTTATGTTCTCATTCCTTTAAGTATGCATCTTCCGTGCATGTGGTACACATCTCTTAGGCAAAGCAGTTGTTTCAGCAGCAACTCCACCTCCCCATCAGACTGAGTAGAAGAGTTAACCAACTCCTTTGACACAGAGCTGGGGGCACCCCCTCATCTCAGTGCCTGTCTTATTCTCTCCAGGCATCAGACAACTCCGGTTCACCACACAGACTTCTGTGTATACCTCCTGCTTCCCCAGAGGAAATAACATCCTTACCAACATGCACAAGAAAGAGTAGATATATGGAGACAGCGTGACTCCTTTACTATGTGCAACCAACCGGCAGTTACTTGGCTGTTGGCCATTCAAATCCTAGAGCCCATCTGGCAATAGGATTGCATTTACCCGTCCTGGGGCTCACAGATGTATACTGGATGACAATTAGCTCAAGCCATGGCTAAACAATTTCATTCCAGCTATTTTCCACAAAAGATACGTACGCCCAATTCCAGCATGAATGATCAACTAATAACCCATGGTCATTGGTTGTTCACGGTATATGAGACGAGCATTTCACAGGAATGACATCAGCCTGTATATTACAGTCTCATGAAGTACTCTGCCACATGTCAGTCCTCATTTCTCTGCACGATAACCTGGGAGGGGGTAGGAAGATAGGTGCTACCCTCTCCATTTTCAAAATGATGAGGCCAAGACATACGGCGTCATTGCTTCAGGTAATACGGGCCCGGGCCTAGAGCTCGGGCTTCCTGACTGCCAGCGCTCTCTGTAGATGCTGAGGTGTAAACGCGCATTATCATAGGGCTACATAAGAAAGGCAGTGGCGGTCAGTGTAGGCGATGAGAGGCAGAGAAGCTGTCAGAGTGGCCACATCAGCACCCCCACCTCACTGGGCCATTAACAGGCAGCACTTCCAAGCACGTTCTTTGATTTTTTTCAGTGCAAATACTGGCTGTCCCACCGCATGGAAAGAGAAGTACCGCCAAGTTAACAAGCACATTACCTTTGCAGCCACCAGGGAAAAAAAAAAAAAAAAACACCAGGGTTAACTTAACCCAGCATCTCCTTCTCCCCAGAAACTCCGCCTCAGCTGGCTCCAATCTGAATTTCACCAGCCTGACATCCGGAATCACAATGTGCAATCCCTACAACATTACTGTGTACTCACCCGATCCCTCGGCCTCTTGGCTTCCCTTCAGGAACAAGCAGAAAATTTTGCGCTGCAAAGAGAACATCTTGGATCATTCGTTAGCAGTCATGGGGGAAAAAACCTCAAAGATAAACAGGGCTGCCCTTAAAACAGGTTGCATTTTCCCCAATGTCCCCTGGGCTGTATCTCTCATGAGCCCACCTATTTCTCAGAATGCTATTTTTGTTGCTCTTATATAAAGAGTAAGGTTACAGGACTATGAACTTCTGCACTGAGGAAGAGTTGCAAATAAAGCAGAGTCATGCTATTAAGCCACAAACACTGCAAGTCATTTCATACTCCCCGGCCCTACTAATTACTGAAAATAATTATGCAACAGTAAGAGCTTTCTCCCTCGTTGTGTTTGGACTGATCATAATAGAAAGTCCTCAGGCAAATTAGAAGTCTGACAACTGCTTTGTTCAGAGTGGGAGAGAACAGTAAACTGGGAGGAGGAGCGCACAGGAGCAGAGCCAAGGAGAACTGGAGTGACTTAGGTTCACGCAGGAAATTTCTCACCTCAGAAACAGAGTCAGTTTCCTAGTGTCTCTTCCCATATTTTAAGAACAAAGCAAGAATAATAGCTCTTGTGCGTCCCAGTTGAACCATAGGCTCTCCCTGAACTGGAATAGGCAGCTCTTTGGTCAGGTCAATGAAGTGATTTTCTTGGCAGAGAGAGATCACCTGCTTCGGTGGCAATTCCCAATAAGGGATCCCAGAGGTCGGCAGCTGCAACCAGTGAAGCCAAGCTGCTGCTGCAAGGGAGGGGCTTAACCAACCTCCACGGCCCCCAGCTCACTGCAGTTGCTCATTATGAGTCTCATCCCCAGCAACTCTACTCCATCCCTTGTTTGCTTGTTTGTGATTTTTATAAGTAAAATTTATAAAGAGAAATGCCCAAATCTTAAGTGTACCATTAGATGAGTTTTGACAAGTGTACACAGTAGGATAACCCACAACCCTATCAAGATAGAGAACATTTCACTCACCCCAGAAAGTTCCCTCATGCCCCTCTGTAGTCAGCACACACACACACACACACACACCCTCACAGCCCCACTGGTCTGACGGTTCTAGTACTTCATGTAAATGGAAACATACAGCATTGTACTCTTTTGGATAAGACATCTTTCATCGTTATAGAGATTCATCTATGTGGTTGCTCATTTCTTTTTACTGCTAAGTAGAACTCCAATACATGGCTCTACAACGGCTTATGCCTTCACCAGGTGATGGACATTTGGGTGGTTTCCAGCTGGAGGTAATAAAGCTGGTATGCGCATTCTTTCACAGGTGTTTTTGTGGAAATATGCTTCCATTTCATTTCTCTTGGGCAAATGCCTAGGACTGGGATGGCTTGGGTCATAGGGTAGGTGTATACTTGGTTAAATGTGAAACTACCAGATTTTTTCTAAGTGTGTACGAATATTCCAATTGTGCCATATCTTTCTCCACACGTGGCAGTCAGTCTTTTTAATTTAACCATAACTAATTTAACCAGTGAATGCACAGTGATATCCCATGATTTTGGTTTGTATTTCTCTAATGACTAATGAAGTTTAGCACTTCTTCACATGCTTATCAGCCATTTGTATTATCTCCCTTTGGGAAGTATCTGTTCAAATCATTTGCCCATTTTTAATTGCATTTTCTCATTATTGAGTTTTAAGAGTTCTTTCTATATATCCAGTCCTTCGTCTCAGTGTTGTGAATATCTTCCCCCAGTCTGTGGCTTACCTATTCATTTTCTGAATGGTGGCATGTGGTGAGAAGAAGCTGCGAATTTTGATGATATCTAGTTGATCATATTTTTCCTGTATGACTTTTGTTTTCTGTGTCCTAAGAATCTAATCAATTTTAAGCCCTGCTGATGCTCCCTCTGACACTGGTCTTGAATCTGGCCCCTTTTCTCCTTTCTTTCCCTTTTGCAAATGACCAACTCCAAGCCACCATCATCTTTTCTCAAGACCATTGCAAGAGCTGTTTAGAAGCCCAAAACAGAGTTCACAATTCCCAGCTCTTCACCCTACCCCGACCTATCCCTTCCTGGTCTTGCCCACCTCTTTAAAGATGCTACCATACAATTGGTTACTCAAGGCAAAATCTAGAATTCATCTAAGACTTCTCTCTGTTACATCCAACCCATCACTAGGTTTACCTCCTACCTACCTCTCAAATGCATATGTTTCTCTCCTCCTCCTCTTCTACCACCTTAGCTCAGGCCACCCTGACTACAGCAGCAGCTCTTAACTGGTCTCCAGTCCACTCTTGCTCCCTCCATTCCATTCGCCACAGAGGTTAAGGTGACTTTTCCAGCTACCTATTGCTGCATAACAAAGCATCCCAAAACAAAACACTTCGTGATATAAAACAATGATGACTGTGTCATGTCCCTAGATTCCAAGGGTCAGGATTGGGGGAAAAAAGCAGAGCAGGAAAGGTTTCTCTCTGCTCCTTGATGTCTAGGGTCTCAGCTGAGGAGAGACTTGAACATCAGTGGACTGGAATCATCTTCTTCACTCGTATATCTGCCCTCTGGCCTGGAATGACTTAAAACCTGAATTTAGTCAAACAGAGTCCCTTGATGTGGCCTTCTCATGTGGCTTGGGCTTCCTCACAACTTGGTAGCCTCAGGGAAGTCCTATTTCTCATATGTTGATTCAGTTTCCAAGAATGAATGTTCAAATGCACATAGTGGACGTGGAATGGCCTTGTATGTCTAGCCTTGAAGTCACATAACATCAGTTCTCTTGTAATTGACTAGTCAAAGCCACTACACCCAGATTGAGCAGGAGAGGATTCTAGACCCCATCTCTCAATGTGAGCTGTGTCAAAGAATTTCCAGCTATGTTTTAAAACAACCACGGTACCTATTCTGAACCACAAAGCAAATCATGACACTGCATGATGACGTCTTCCAATTGCCTTAGCAATGACTTTCAAGTGGGGACACCTCCCTCTAGAGGGTGGCTCAGGATCACCTGATGAGCGGTCCAGTCCTCTAGGGGTTTGTGTTCTCTACAAGTCATGAGCTCATCCATTTACTCTTATTCATGAGCACCCTTCCTCCAGGCACATACAGGGCCTGTACTAGCTCATATATCAGCTGTGTGCAAATTGGAAAGGTGTCCTTGTGCCCTCTGCACAGACACAGCCCTGTTCCAGTGCACATGGGCATGGGGAATGAAGCATAGGCTGTACCTATCCGTCACCCTCTTGCTCTCTAAGCCAGGTGCCTTTGTGCATGAAAAAAAGTTGCACAATCATACATAAGAACTCTGAGAACTCATCTGTTTCTGGGTGTTCCACAAGACACAACCCAATATCCATGAAAGTGTTCTCCCCATCCCTGCTGCATCCTTGACTCTTTTCTTGTTCTTACACCCTATGTTTAGTCCATCAAGAAATCCTATTCGCTTTCTCCTCAGACGTGTATTACCATCTACTTGGAGTACAGTTGCCCGTGCTTTTCTAGTCTTCTCTTCTAGAGCGCAAGCTCCCTGAGGCAGAGACAATACCTTGTTCACATTCATGCAAAGAGAAGGCAATTGTTTACATGCCACAGTGTGATGCACCAGAGAGTGCCTCTCTCCCACCATGGTGCCCAAATGCCTCAAATATCAACATCACAACTCCTCTCTCTGGGTTCCTGAGTCTATTTCAAAGTGTCAGCATTCCTGGTGTGTCCAACTCATCCCCACTAAAGTGTTGACAGCATATCACGTCTGCTTCCTTCACGTTGATGCATTAGCCCATGGAGGAGGAGGAGAACAACGCCAACAGAGACGGACAATGGCAAGAAAGGTCCCCAGCACAGGTTCGCCTTTCCTTTGCCCTGGACATTACCTGCACACTGCGGTGGCAGAGCAGCCCTGGACTGGCAACACTAGAAAACCTTTCATACTCAGGATGCCCCCATACTATTGTTTTTCTCCACAGATGCTATTCACCCCAGAGAACATAAAATAAAGTTCTTCAAGAACTAAAAAGAAGAATTTCTTTATGAAATTTAAACAACAGAAAGAGGGAACAAATTAACCATGATGATGGAAATTGGTAAAAAAAAAAAAAACTTTCTAAAAGGCAATTTGGCTCTCTGCATCATAAGCCTTCGACCTAGCAAGGCCTCTTCTAGAAATCGATTTTATGGGGGGAAATAAAATCTGGAAAAAGAACTATGTGCAATGATACCCGTTTATAATAGTAAACAAAATGAACAACCAAAATGTCCAACAATAGAGGGGTGGAGAACAAATATGTAGGAATACTATGCAGTCAATAAAAGTGCTATTTTCAAGACTATTTAATGACATGAAGAAATGCTCATGATATGTAAGTGGATAAAGCAAAACAGAAAACCACAAATGTAATATGCACACGTTTTTGTTCATGTTTATTGTTGTATACACAGTGCCTAGATCAGTGCCTGTCATATAATAGTGCCTGGCTCAGTAAAGAATCACTATATGAACAAATATCATTTATATAATATATAATGTAGCATACACATATAATACAGTCATTGAACGACTGAAATATTTGAGTGCTCACCATGTGTCAAACTCTATGCTAAAACTTTATGTGACGTACACATTCTACTTAATTCTCACCACAGTCCTTGTGGGATAGTTACTGGCATTGTGCCAGTTTTACAGATGAGGAAGTTGCAAGTCTGAAAGGGTAAGTAATTGTATTCAAGGACACACAGTTACTAAATGGCAGAGCTAGGATTCGAACCCAGGCAGTCTGATTTGGGAAACCTAAGATCTTTAATGATATAGTAATATTTTGTGCATTCTTTAGCACACATAGGGAAAGAAAGACTAGGAGAAAAAAAAAACACCAGTATGTAACCAGTACCTTATCTCTGGGTGACAGGATAAGAAGGAATTGGTAATTTCTTCTTTTGCTTTGCTTTATGTTCCAAATTCCCTACAATAATTATGTATTGCTCTTATACTCAGATTTTTTTAAATCAAGAATTTTGTTCTTAATCAACAACGACTTTGGAGTTCTTAGTGATCAAAGCCCTTGGTCCTGACCCCACGCTCGCTGCCTGGGACAGATTCATCACCACCACCCTGCTCCGCTGCAGTCCTAACCAGCAGTATGCTCTGACCTCCCTCGCCATACCCACCTGACCCCCAGCTGGAGGTGTAAACAATGCTTCCTGGTTGGAGTTGGCCGTGTCCCTTTGCAGCTGTCCTGCCAAGCCTCGGGCTTTCTGGCTTAGCTTCGTCTAACCCCTTGGTCCGCACTTGCCACCTAGGCTCTCTGTCTCCTGGCAAACCATTCTCCCACCATGCCTTACCCTTATCTTTCACCCCCAGAGCCTATAGGCTCAGTATGACATCACTGCAACACCCACTGTGACAGCTAGGGGGGACAGTCTGTGTTTAGAGTCCTTGTAGCATGCAGGATTCAGGGACAAGCCACAACAGCACTCTCTTTCCTCTGTGACTTCTTCACTTCCCTCTTCAATTACAGACCCCAAGCTGATCACACCACTTTAATAAGGCCCTGATCAATGCTAAGGAGTTATTTTATGATTCCTGCAGGTTGTATTCCTGTTATTATTACACATCACAGCATCATATTAGCTTTCAAAAAACAAACCAGCATTGATTTGCTGACTCACTCTATGGTCTCCTATGACGCCCAGATCTTTCCATTATGTTTGCATCTCCAGGCAAGAAGAGAATTGATTTCCTCTCCAGCCCTCCATAAGAGGTTCCTATTCACTCGCTGCTCCGCATCTTCCCTCCTCCCACCCTCTGTACCGAAATTGGAGAAATGCGGAAAGCAACAATACCCAGACGTCTATTTCTTAACCCCCTGAACAACAACAACAAAACAAACAAAAGCATCACAAGAGGCAAACTAAAGACTTTTGCCTACTTCACACCAGACTTCTGTAATTTTTGATTTAAAAACTTTATAGCCAAAGTACAGTTTATTTTATAAGCTATAAATCAATACAGTGAGGTGGTTAAAGAGTTTAAGTTATGGAGTCAGAGAGATCTGGATTCAAAATCCAGTTCCCATATATCCCAGCTGTGTGCTCTTGAACAAATCACTTTGCCTCTTGAGACGTCAGTTTTACCACATGCAAAATGGGAGTCATCATAGTACAGTCAGTTCTGCTATAATGTGCTGTGTGTGTTCCTAAAAATCACCGTGCTATGCAAACTTGTGCATTAGAACCACAGGGCTCATGGGAAAAAAATTAGTTTAGAGGCACAACACTGAAAGCCTTCATCAGCCACACATTTAAAAAGATAGGAACCCAATAAAAACACACACACACACATCACAGTTTTACACGTTAAATGGTTAACTAATACATAAATACTACAATAAATGTGGCACTTTAAAGAGACTGCCGTTTGCTCATGGAAGCGGCTATTGGGAGAGTTACAGCCTGTGAGCGCTTGTGAGTGCAGGGAGGATGACCTGAAACCAGGCAGAAAGCAGGTGTGGGCGGGTGTGGCTCAGATCACACATGGTGAACTGAGAGAGCTGGCGGATGTCTGAAATGTGTGCGCGTGCGTGCATGGGCATGCACGCACACACACGCTTTGGGTACTGCTCTGTGGCTCAGTTCAGCTGCGTGCAGTTTCTCATGTTCACCTAGAGATTTTCGTGGAAGAAACTGTGCATAAGCAAACAGGAAGGCCATGTTATGCTCAAATTGTTCCCTAATACATCAATCGCATTAGAACACATTCACATTTTTCAAAACAAGAGTTATAGAGGAACTGACTGTACCAACCTCCTCGGCTTGGGAAGATTACATGAAATAATGCCTTTAAGTAAAAAGCCTGGCACCTGGTAAGCTCCCAGTAAATGATAGTTGCAGTTAGCAGAAGCAGCACTAGTAGCTCAAACCGATGGGAGCCCTAC
Organism: Camelus ferus; assembly: GCF_009834535.1. Lineage (NCBI taxonomy): Eukaryota > Metazoa > Chordata > Mammalia > Artiodactyla > Camelidae > Camelus > Camelus ferus. Next base: position 90,355,757 of record NC_045732.1, on the reverse strand, counting down.
AGTGCCTGCAGGTAGAACCTGAAACTGCCTTGATGTGGGCTGTCCTTCACACAGCAGATGAGAGGCAGCAGAAGTCCAGGAAAGCTCATCTCTGTTCGGAGTCACTTTTCCCCACACCCTACCTGCTAACCAAGTGCCTGTAACATTTGCAGTTAATTCTGTGAACATCTTTTATGGCCCTAGAGTGCCAGATTGCGGCTAGGCAGTGCGGGGTCTACAAGAGGAGCCACAGGACCAGTCCTTGGCCTAAAAGAGCTTTCTCTCTGATGATCAGTGGGAAAGGCGAGGCATTCCGAGAGCCAGGGCGGTCTGGCTGAAGAGTCTCCAATAAGCAATAGAGAGACACTGTTGGTTCTAAAGCCATTGTTTAGAGCAGATATCAGCAAACTTTGTCTATAAAAGGCCAGATAGTAAATTTTTAGACTCTGTAGGCCATGTGATCTCTGTTACAATTAATCAGATCTGTTATTGTAGCATGAAAGGAGCCACAGGCTATATATACATGAATGAACATAGCTGTGTTCCAGTAAAACTTCATTTACAAAACAGGCGGTGAGCAACGTTTGGTGTTTAGGCTATAGTCAGCCAAGCTCTGCTCTAGAGAAGTGCTATCTAATAGAACTTGTGCCACAAACGCAAGTCACAGAGGAAATTTAAAATTTTTCTAGTGGCCACATTTTAAAAAGTCAAAAGAAAGAGGTGTAATTAATTTTAAAGTGTATTTTACTTAACCCAATATATCTAAAATATTATCACTTCAACATGTAATGAACAAAACAATTATTAAGGAGATATTTCACATTCTTTTTATTATAGCAAGTCTTTGAAGTCAGTTATGGGTTAACTTGTATTTCTCAAAGAGATGTTGAAATCCTAACCCCCAGTACCTGTGAATGTGACCTCATTTGGAAATAAGGTCTTTGCAGAAGATCATATCAAGACTAGGTTACTAGGGTGTGCTCTAATTCAATAGGACTGTTATCCTTATTAAAAGGGAAAATTTGGATACAGAGACACACACACAAAGATAAAAGGCCATGTAAACACAAAAGCCGAGATTGGGGTGACATGGCAGACGCCAAGAAATGCCAAACACTGCCAGGAAACCACCGGAAGCTAGGGAAGAGGCCTGGGACAGAGTCTCCCTCACAGCGATCAGAAGGAACCAACCCTGCCAACACCTTGATCTCCAACTTCTAGCCTCTAGACTGGGAGGAAATTAATTTCTGTTGTTTAAGCCACCCAATTTGTGATACTTTCTTACAGCAGCCCTAGGAAATGAACACAAAATCAAAGTCTTTGTATTTTACATTTACAGCCCAACTCAATTCATACCAAGCACATTCCAAGTGCTGAGCAGCCATCGTGGCTGGTGATTACCATATTGGACAGTGCGGCTTGAGAGAGAGCAATTTCGCTACTCCAGAATGGGTTGATTAGCTGAGGGAAAGGAGTTAGGAATACAGGGAACCTGAGGATTAAGTGCAAACGAAGCACTTTTTAAAAACCTTGACCTTCCTCAGAAATGTATTAAATGGTATTGTGCTGGGTGTTTACTTTCTCTCAACAGTTTGGGTGCCCTCAGGAACTGACCATGCCACAGCCAAGGAATGCTCCATTTTCAAAGTCATTTCATTCTAGAGCTCTGTTTTTGCCTCTATGGTGTGTGGTCATTTTTATCTCCCAACTGATTTCCTCTGAACTCAATATGTGAGGTTTTTCCCTTGAAGTAATTTGGCAGTTCCATCATTTTATTGACCTCACTTTCCCATGAACTATATTCGTGCATGCAATATATCATCTGAAGCGACAGGAAGATTGCAACAAAAAGTCGAGTTCCATTTTTGATATTTGACTACTGACAGCTTTCAAGCTCCTTTCCCCTCTTCCCCTTTTGCCCCACATCTAGCTAGCCAATAAGAAAGACTAGGCACTTTCTCCCTTGGTACTGGAGAGGAAGTTCAAACTGAGAACACCCCAAGCCACGTGCAGGAATCTTCACCCCAGCCCCATCTTCTACCCACACTAAAAATCAGAGCCACTCACCCCTCCTTCACTCAAGCCAAGTAGGCAGGCTTGAATGCCTGCCCTACTCTCCCCAGAAAGCCTCACCATGTGAATAACCAACCTTTTCTTACCCCCCTGGTGCATGTATGACATCATCAGCCTCAAGATCTGAAACAATTTTGGGTAGGGTTCAGAGGTATGATGCTGCTTTTCCACGGAGGAACTTCGAGACAGTTGGTGCTGAGAGCAGTATACTCTAAAAGATGACCGCCACTTCCTGGAGATCTTTCTCCCATTGCTTTCAGCTAACAAACTGGCTCCACAGCCTGCTGGCAAACATACACTTTGAGCTGCTACCTACCGTCAGCTGCCTAGTGCGCTCTTTGAACTGTGCTGCTGCCTGCTAGTGAGCTTGCACTGGAGATGTTGCCACACTTAGTAAGTCCTAGCAAGTCTCAGTTACTGATTTAACCTACCCAAGTCGGAAGTTTTGCGTTTAGGGCCAAGAGTATGGGATGGGGACCCTCCTTAAAGTAGCCCTGGGTTGGATATCTCAGCCTGGACCTATCTGTCTCAGAGTGAATCATGTGTGTCAATTCCTGCACAAGCTATAACTGACACTAGACTCAGGGGAATGACTCTTACCCTGCGCTTGCTGGTTGTATGTTTCAACCAGGCATTGGTCCTGTTCTATAAAGTGTTCAGGGGAAAGACTGACAACGTGTGCAATATGACGGCCATGGGTGGTCAGTGGTATAAGGAAGAATTGTTGCCATGTGGAGTGCTGAGGTCACAGTCCTAAAAACAGACGGCTTATTAGGACCCTAAACGCCTCTGGTGCAACAGATCTTGATCCTCAGAATTATAGGGAAAACACCCATGGTACCCCCATGGCACAGACCGTTATGAAAAGCACCCTTAACGCTTTATCCCCACCCCTCTTAAAGAGCCAGAGGGTACCATCACCTTGTTAGATGATAGTAAAGTGGATCAGTGAAGACTGTGGGTTTTATTGAGTGCCGCAGCTGATTAACACATCAAGAGGTTAATTCAAACTCAGCTTAAGCCCAGTGTCTCTAGACCCAATACAACAATAGTTGCCATAAGAAAGGTCCATAACCCTGATAATACTGATTTGGGACTCTCTGGAGGAAGAAACTTATACACATGACCAGGGAAGACAGGAGTTCTCCAACACAAGGTCTAGCCAGTAGCCACTAAAACAAAAAAATGAAAGGAACAAAAAAAATTGATAGGGGGGTTGGGGGAGGAGAGAAACTGAAACAGAGGCCTGCAATTTGACCCAATTATATATTCAATTTTTACAAAAATAATTTATGTAACACAAAAGAAAAAGTTTGCTGATTGGCTTTTGCACTTCTAAACAGGTTCTAAATTAACTTTAACCTCTGCTGAAATGCTCCAATTGGCAAATTTTCATGGCCTTAATTGATACTGGGCCCCAAATTACAGTTATATCTGTGGGTCTCAGAGTTTTTTTTATTGAAGTATAGTTGATTTACAATGTTGTGTTCATTTCAAGTGTACAGTAAAGTGATTCAGTTATACAAACACACAACACACACACATAATACATATTCTTTTTCAGATTCTTTTCCTTTATAAGTTATTACAAGATATTGAATATAGTTCCCTGTGCTATACATTAGGTTCTTGTTGTTTATCTATTTTATATATAGTAGTGTGTATATGTTAATCCCAAACTCCCAATTTATCTCTTTGCACATTTCCCCTTTGGTAACCCTAAGTTTGTTTTCTGTCTATGAGTGTATTTCTATTTTGTAAGTTCATTTGTATTATTTTTTTAGATTCCACATATAAGTGATATCATATGTTTGTCTTTCTCTGTCTGACTTACTCCCACACCCTACCTGCTCACCAAGTGCCTGTAACATTTGCTCCACTTAGTATGATAATCTCTAGGTCCATCCATGTTGCTGCAAATGGCATTATTTCATTCTTTTTACGGCTGAACAGTATTCCATTGTGATATATACACCACATCTTCTTTATCCAGTCATCTGTCAGTGGACATTTAGGTTCCTTCCATGTCTTGGCTACTGTAAATAGTGCTGCTATGAACATTGCAGTGCCTGTATCTTTTCGAATTAGAGTGTTCTCTGGATGTATGCCCAGGAGTGGATTGTTGGATTATATGGTAACTCTATTTTCGGTTTTTTTGGGAACCTCCATACTGTTCTCCAGTGGCTGCACCAATTTACATTCCCACCAACAGTGTAGGAGGGGTCCTTTCTCTCCACACCCAGGTCTCACTAAATTTAAACAAGATATCCCCTACACTCTTAGAGGAATTTCCAAAGGTATGCCTCACCTTAACCATCAGAACTACTGCCTTGACGAAATTCCCCGTGGTCATAGTGCCCATTGCCCTAACATATCCCATAGTGGGCATGGATGCTTTGACCCAATGAGTAATAAATTGAAATAAAATTAAATATTTGGTATTTACAATTGGTTTGACAAAAACAGAAACACATGGACAGCCTCCGTGCTGTTTAAAAATCATTAATATGGTCTATTATAGATTAAAACCAGGCCCACAAAAAATAATACCAATTGCACAAGCCCTGCTGAGGGAAGAGATCATGGTTCCTATGTCTCTCCCCTTAATAGCCCAATTTGGCCAATGCTCAAGCCTGAGATAAATGAACAGGGTCTAACGGTGGGTAACTTCAACCTTAATTCCATGGTACTTGTGGTTAGGGCCCCATCCAAAGTTAGAAGGAGCATATTCCACAAGACTGCCTTCACTTCTCACACCAAATTGCAAGTTTTCTGTCCAAGTTGCATGGACAGCATTACTTTCCTGGCATCAATAGGTGACAATACACATGGAGTATTGCCCAGCGGGGAAGCTCACCTCAGCCTGGAGTCCACAGTCTTTACTGGGGCTTGATAAAGTAAACCTGGTTGGCCATCCATGTGACTGTCCTCAATCTCCAGCCCCTCTAGAGGTCAAGTGATACCCCCAAGCTCCCACCCTAAATCAGAGTGTTAGTGTGGCCCAAGGCCCTGAGGCAAAGAAAGATATTCCTATCAGGCATGACATTTCAAGGGCTTAGATATTACCTCCAAGAGGCCAAGGGTAAAGGCTGGACCTGTCTTTGGGCAAGATTAAATTCTTCACTACATAGCTCCCATAACTAATATTTTTCAAATTACTGGATCCAATACCCCAACCAACAACTGGAAAAATGTTTTGCTACTAAAGATATAATGAATACATTCTACTCAGTGTCTATTTCTATAGTCTCTCAGCTGAAGTTTGCCCTCATCTTCAAAGAGAAATAGTACACCTTGACCCAGCTACACAGGGAGTATCTCAACAACCCTGCCACTGCACACAATCTTTGCAGGGATAGCATCCAACTTTCCTTAAGAAGTACAGGCATAACATCACACTGATGATATCGTCCTCGGAGGAGATTCATTTGACACACTCATTCAAGACAGAAAAAGATTCCCAGAGGCGCTCACAAAAGGAGATGAGTCATCGCCCCATGCAGAGTACAAGGCCCCACCACTTGGTTGAATTCCTGGGAATTATTTGGCCAGCCAAGGATCACGCCATCCCTGATGCTGTCAAGAAACAACTATTGACCCTCTCAGCATCCACATCATTAAGACAAGCCAAACATTTTTTAGACATCTTGGGATTCCAAAGGCAACATGTTCTTTGTTTACAAATTTTACTTAAGCCCACTTATGCTGTTACTTACAAATCAGCCCATCTTGAATGAGGTTCCCAGTAACAAAAGGCTCTAGAATGCATCCCAACTGCAAGACAACAGGCACTCCCATTAGTGCCTTCCAGAGAGTCCTTCACTGTAGAGGTGCTAGCTACCTCCTCTCATGCCTCCTGCAGTCTCTGGACCACCTGCTACAGCCGTAAGTTGTCTATGCAAAAACTGTCCTCCTTAGCCCCACACTACACACCATTAGAGCAACAACTGCTGGCTATGTGAGTATACTGGGCCCTTCTGAAGATGGAGACTCTCACAGGAGACTCTCTGCACCCAACTGCCCAGTATGCTTTTGATCATGGACGCAGCATCTCTCCTTATTGAAATGAAAATGATACTTACATAATGGAACCAAACCTGGGCCCTCTGGCATATCCCACCTACAGGAACTGGTGGCCTCCCCTGTCCTAGTGCCCTTGACAGAGCCAAAGGTGCTGAAGGAGATTACCCCTCTCCAGACTCCATGATCATCTCAGGAGCTCCTTGGGATCAACTTCAGATTGGAAAAGGGAGTTTATACACTTTACAGACAGCAGCCCCACTGGAGAGTTGCTGCTGTCTGTCATCGAACTTAGATGTCCCTTATCAAAGACAGGACCTAAGCATCTTCAGAATTGACCCAACTGCAGGCCACCATCTTAGCACTAGAGGATACCCTGGCCAACAATCAGTCTCATATACATATTTTTACAGACCCTTGGGCCACTGCCAACAGTCTGGCCATCTGGTCTGACCAATGGCAACAATTCCTTATCCAAGGTTTCTCCTTTGGGGTGAAGAACTCTGGGAATTTATTGCCTCACAGATACCCGAAATATAAGTCAAGGTCACACATGTCTCTGTATGTATTTAATGCTACAATACAAGGTCTCAGCAAGGCACTCTTTATCCTCTTCAGAGTTCCAGACATCACTGATAGTGACCAAGGCATTCATTTCACTTCTCAGAATACACAATGCTGGGCTCTTGAAAAAGGTGTTCAAAGGAACGTTCACGACCCTCACTGGTCTCAGGCTGCAGGCCTCATAGAGCATCATAATGGCTTACATACACAAGTTCAAATTCAATTAAGTGAAACATAGCACAATTCAGTCATCAGTGAAACATCAGAGAGGAATTGTAATAAAGAGTCTGACTCCATGTTTCACGTTTGATTGCTGATGGCTTTCAAGCCCCACTCTCCCTTTCCCTTCTGCCCCACATTTGTGCAAGCCCATAAGAAACCCAGGTGATCCCTCCCTTCGTGCCAGCAGGGGGACGTTCAAACCATCAAACTCTCAGGGAACCCATATCACTACCCCATGCCCTAATCACAATAAAACCAAATAAAACCACTAGCATCAAAGAGAACTATATTCAGTATCTTGTAATAACTTATAATGGGAAAGAATCTGGAAAAGTATATATATATACACATATGTATGTATAACTGAATCACTTTGCTGTACACCTGAAACTAACACAACATTGAAAATCAACAATCTTCAATTAAAAAAAAACCATTTGCCTCTTTCTTCTTTCCAGTTAAATGGACCTGCTTGGGAGCCTGCCCTGCTCGCCCCAGAAAGCCTCACAATGGAATAGCTTTTTCATACCATCTTGGTGCGTGTATGACATCATCAGCTTTGATTTCAAAACCAGTTGGAGGCAAAGAGTTGACTCCATCAGGGCAACCACAAAAGAGAGATTCTATCAATAACTATTATAAAATGTACCATCACATTTCTGATGAAAGCGAACTCCACCTCCAGAAGAAATTGACTTGTAGTCACAAAAGGGGACTTTTCCAATTGTAGCCATGAGGGAAGAAGACATTTTAGAAGCTTATATAACATGTCACATACCTCCCCCACTCCCACTTAGCCACAGATTAATTTCCCCTTAAATATATTTGCAAAAGCTTACTTTTCTAGCCCGGCAGAAAAGAATGCAACATTCAAAGTCGTCATCTGTACAGAAATCCTGATAAAGAGTTTTAAAGAACTGCCCTGTCCCAGCTACCCTGGTATTGTTAATTCTTGAAAAGGAGAGTCAGCATTACCCAAGAAAGCTTTGTTAATACTATAACTGTCACACACTTGACCAACCAAAAAAAAAGTAGCAGCAGTAGGGTTGAAATCCTGAGTAGGTTTCATAGAAATGAAGGGTCTGTAAGAGGTTATAGAGTGAAAATGATATTGACAAATGCCATAGCAACCAAAACTGCTGGCTGCCTTGTGAAAATGAAAATCTTCCTGATGGTCAGGCATTTAGCGTGTGCCTGTAAATGAGTATGTGAATAAAAAGCTTCCCTTGAAATAAAATCCATTCCAGGGTTGCTAATACTGTTCAAGAAAAGGGGAACTTTGATTCCAGAAATCTTTTTTTTCCAGTCTAATCCTACACAGAAGATATCAATTTCAGCTTCCAATGATAACAGAAAGGAGAAATCTGTATTTATGTGAGAATGTGAAGTGGAAAGGCACCTCCAGAAGCATCCACTGTGCCGCCCACCCCTCCACGGGGCTGTGCTCCCAGGCGGGGGTCTGCAGAAGTACTGTATTTCCACAGAACGAGATTTCATTTTCTCCCTTTGCCAAACACTGATCACAGCCCTCACTCACAAGAGTTCTCTCTGGGTCTTACTTCCATTCCTCTTGCCCTGGTCTGTGTGCTTCTCATTGTTCTGGAGATCGTTTTCCTTCTACCTTATTGGTAGATGTGATGATGGTTCAGTCTCCCACACTCAGCTTTTTAATCCCGCCTTGTCCATGGGCTTATAAACTCAGAAATCTTTCCATTTCCTGACATTCATCCTCCTTGAACACACTTGCTCGTCTCTCTCTCTCCTAGGAGTCACTGCATTTCATTATTCCCATGTGGAAGGATTTCTAATGGAAGACTTCTTCCTCCCTCTGCCCTGTCCCCTTACACACACACACACACACACACACACACACACACACACACACACACACGTGTGCGTGACTTCTCAGGATTCACATTCTCAACAACGCAGAAAGAACTACAAGAACTTGAACTTTCCCTAGGCACTGGCCCACTTGCTGAACCCTTCTGATCCCCACTCGGCCCTACAGGTTTTCTCCTTTTCCAGGGGAGGAGACTGACGCTCAGAATCAGAGGGGCACGCTTGAAGTACTAGCACTCTGCAGAACCAAGACTCCAAGCTTTAACTCCGAGATGCCCCCAGCAGCCCAGCAGCCTCAGGCTGGCACAGTTCCCCATCATCAGGCCTGGAGATCAAGGCCAGGGACAGGCCACCCACTTCATCCCTCCCACCTTGAAAAGTGCTAGTAACTCCATGAAAATATCCCACAGCCCTTTCTGGGAGTCCAGCCTGAGGTCCACCAACCAACCCAATCTCCCAAGACCAAGTACACAAAACCAACAAAGCAATGCCCCTTGGGCTCTGTCCTACTTCTCTCAGGGGTCCTGCCCACTTCCCTCTAAACCACAGATACACAGGCCTGTGCCAAGTCCTGAGCAGTGGGGATCTCCTTCGATGTTTCACCTGGTTTTCCCTCCCAGTTCTTCCGCTTGCAAGGAGGTTGCACAGTTATAGAGGGAAGCAAGCATTTGAACACTGGCAGAAGAAATCAAGTTTGAACGTTGAACATGTGCAACAATAAAATTAAAAATATACAGGATTTGTAAGGAAAAAGAGAAAGAAGGAAAGCGCACATTTAAGAAGACCCACACAATGGGAGTGCTTCAGTAAGCTTTGGGTTTTCTTAAAAGTGGCATGCAGTTGTTTCTCGCAATTGTATTTCTCTTATCATTTTCTCTCTCCAACCTCTTACAGATTTGCCTTACGCAGAAAACACATTTGGTGATGGGTACTGAATTGGAACATTCTACTAGCGACAAACCTGTCCTGCCAAGTTTATATAAAAGGAGAGGAGAGGAGAGCGGGAAAAAAACTCAAGTAAGAGAAGATAATGCCATAATTGAGACAATAATAATTCTTCTTCCTACTTTTGCCGTTAAAAACATTTTAACATTTGACAAGATGAATACGTATCTTCCCAGTCTCTGCTATTCAATAACACAACTCATTAGGAGGGAGCAGAGAGAGATCTCAGTGGCACTAAGAACACCGAGCAAGGGGGAAATGAAGGCCAGTGTTACAAGCCCTATGGCCAAATTCAGAAATGAATGATAATTAGATTGCAGTTCAAAATGCGCAGGCGTTCCAGACACACATTTTGAGTCCCATCCACATTTGTAGAAGGAAGAGGCAGACAACGCCTGGAATGTTGTCTTTCAAAAGTATTAATGATGCACTATAAATTTCATCCACGTATTAATGATAATTCAGACCTCATTAAGCGCCGGAGCTGATAGCAACACACATTTCGGCACAGCAGGCCCTCAGAAATTTATTTTCCCTTTGTTAAATCCAGTTTACTTTAATAGTTTGCCAAGCAATAGACTGAAGCTGAGCGGGGGTGAAAATCCATTTCTACGTCTGATGAGATACACGGTTTTCTAAACGGCAGAGCCCGCGCTCGACGGACACGCCGGCATCTTCCTGGCTTCCGCAGAGATGGGGTCATGCCCGGGGCTGCAGATTACGTTTAGTTACGAATAGGCTGCCAGAGACAGAAGCCCCCCCCCCTTTCTCTTTTGAGTGCTTCCGAAACGAAAATGGTGGCAGGGACAGCAGATGGCAGCCGCCAGGGCGCTGCGGGATGGGGACTGGCAGTGGCACCGCGGTCCCGAGCAGGGGCAGTGGGAACCCGGGCTCTGTTCTATTGCAGGCGCCACCAACGGGAGGAGACGGCGCCCTCGGAGCGGCAAAGCCATGTGCCCAGAGAGCGCCCTGTTTTAGGCACAATTTTTCTAAAGAAATAAAAGATACGGAGCGCCCCCGGGTCTCCGTCCTGTGGTCCAGGGGTCCAGGGCACCCGGGAATGGAGGTGGAAGCGCGCGGCGGTGCCAGGAGTCTTCGCAATCAGCCGTGGTGGTTACGGGTGGGTTGGGGGCGCGGGCACCCGCGCAGTGACAGCTCCGGGGCACCAGAGGGCGCCGTGTGCACAGCCTGCTTTCGCCGCGAGCCGGGCACCGGCGGGGAGTTGGGGGCCTCCGGGAGCGTAAGGACCGGAGCGAGTCTTAACCCGCCCGCCCGAACCGCCGCTGGTAGCGCACGGCCCCCAGGCCTCCCCGTGCAGCCCACAGGGAGGGCCTGCACTTCTCGGGAACATCTGATCAGATAACATCTGATGACAACCCAGCAAAACGCAAATGAAGGAGGGGGAAGCATCCAGAACACCTACGGGAGCTCAACCAAATGTCATTTTTATATTGCTGAGGATGAGCAATTGTCGTCAGACCCTATCCTACCGCACCTCCCAAATCCCGTACAGCTGGCTATGTCCTGAGGTGTACCCACCTGAGAGACGCAACCAAGGTGCCACACACCATGGGGGGCCTCCTGGAGGGGGGCTTCCTGTAGGGATGCCACAGACCTGCATCATAATCGTCCAAATAGCACCCACTACTCGCCATCATTGCTCTGAGTACTTTCACCTCAATCATTTTATTTAATCCCCAAAACAACCCCACAATGCATTCTTAGACTCACTTTACAGATGCAGAGACTGCAGCTCAGAGGGAATATAGAAGCTGTCCAAGTTCACACAAAAACCATGTTCTTTTCACTGTCCACACTGCCTCCCTGATGGGGCACACAGCTGGCCAAATGGCTGCTTGTAGACTTCTTCAAGCCAGCAACAAATATTGGAGCTAAAAGTATGCTTATGAGTTCATAAAAATAACTCAGGCTCTAATCCCTTTTCACTTTGGAAATAACCCCTCAACCTCCCTTTGGTGCCCTTTGAGTGCTGTATCTCAGACTTGTTGAAGAAAGCCTTCCCCACTTGAGTTAGGCAATGACGGCACACACCAGCACCACAGTGGCCCCAGACACCCCCTTTCTCTTTTGAGTGCTTCTAGACTCTCAAGCACGGGTACTTGCCAGCATTTGCAAGATCTGCTTTCGGCACACAGAGAAATGGAAAAGCGCCCAGCAAGTGGTCCACAGGTATCACCAAGCACAGTGAGATGAGCTGCTGATGCCAGGGTCTTACTTCCTTCCAGAAGCCTGTGCCAGCTCCTTCTGCCCACATTAGCTTCTCCTGCCTCTGATCTCCCTCCAGCATTTGATGCAGGAGCCATCCAGTAGCAACCTGCTTGTTTCCATCTTCTGTTCTCTGATTCTCTCAGGTGTGTCTGTCTCCCCAGTGAGCTGGCGGGAACCACGGGAGCAGAGGCCAGGTGAGCACTGGGCACGTGGCGGCTCTCGGGGACTTGTGAAATTGAACTATGGCTGCATCTCTGCTTACAACATCTATCACTTTCTAACAGTTAAATAAGGTGGCCCTGTTTTGCTTTTTCTTCTGGTTTTTAGATTTGTTTATTCGAAACAGTGAGGCCTGATGACAGGTATAGCTATAAAAAGACAGCAGTAATTGTGAAAATGTGAATCATTTCCTTTGCATGATGTGTCCTCTCTTCTTGTTTGGATCCCTGTTTCATCTCCCTTTTGCACTAATAGGAAACACCACTGTCCATCAAATGCCCACCTTCTCCACCATCCACTAGAATGTGCCTAGAGTACCGTGCAGCAATCAGGTGTGCTGGGCTGGATATCACTCCCTCTCCCCCATAATGCAGTACCCAAACTGGTTGTTACTGATAAGAAATGGAAAGATGGGCAGTGAGGAGAAGGGAGCAAGGAACCCTAAGGAAACATGATGAAAAGGGTGTAATAAGGAGGTGTTGTAAACTGGGGAAGCAACAAGGCAGTATGGATATTACAGAACCCAGTAACTGGAAAGCTAGAGTGTTATGGACTGAATATTTGTGTCCTTCCTCCCAAATTCATATGTGAAAATCCTAACCCCCAATGTGATGGCATTTGGAGGTGAGGCCTTTGGGAGGTGATCAGGTCATGAGGGTGGCGCCCTCATGAATGGGATTTGTGCCCTTATATAAGAGACCCCAGAGAGCGCTCTCATCCCTTCCACCATGTGAGGACACAGTGAGAAGATAGTAGTCTATGCACAAGGAAGCAGGCTCTCACCCAACACTGAATTTGTTGATGCCTTGATCTTGGAATTCCTAGCCTCCGGAACTGTGAGAAACAAATTTCTGATGTTTATTTTCTGTTTTGTTATAACCACCCAAAATAAGACACAGAGGAAGGCCTAGAGAGTTGGGACTTCTTGCTGGACCAGGTATGCCACCCAAGCATCTCTTTCTAAAATGAACGCATTTGCAGAAGCTTCAGAGTTTCCAGATCCACACCACCATACTGCCTCAGCTTGAACATGAGGTCCTCAAGCTAGCTGGGTGCTTTGGGTTGAAAAGTACAAAGAGAGTCTCATTTAGGCTGCATTCTAGTGAATGATCCCCAGTGGCTGCTAACATCACAAAGAGCAAGACAACCAGACATCATGCATCTCCTGATGGAAGCACATGGTACCATCTGTGAAGAAGTCTTGCCAAAAGGCAAATGTGAATCTGATCAAACATCGATCCAATGATCAATTCACAGGAAATACAAAGGACAGAGGAACATGTTAAAAGACATCACAGGGATGTAATCAGCAAGATCCAGACTTTGGGAAACTCTACAGAACTAATGATCTCATTTTCTCAACGAAAAAATTGAAGAGAGAGAGAGAGGACATGGAGAAATCTGTAGATAAAAAGGCTTAAATACCATATCAAGCAATTGCAATGTGTAGATCTTATTTAGATCCTGATTCTAACAAACTATGTAACTAAAAAAAAGCCTATGGCATTTAAGAGATGATTGGAAAATTTAATCTCATGGGACAGTTTACAGTATTAAAGAATTATTGTTAATTATTTTACATGTGGTAATGGTGTTGTGTTTTTGGTTGTTTTTTTTTAAAGCTCCTGTGCTTAATCTAGAGATACATACTGAAGTATTTACAGATGAAATGACAATATCAGACATTTGCTTCAAAATGTTCTAGGGGTGATTATTTATAACAACATTATTCATAATAGACAAAAAGTGGAAACCACCCAAATATCCATCAAGTGGTGAATGGAGAAACAAAATGTGGCATACCCATATAATGAAATACTACTCAGCAATAAAAAAAAAATGTATGACCTGCTGATATGCCGAGTGTATGAAGGTAGAAGCAAAAGCTGCATGCATGATTCCATTCCATTTACATAAAAGGTCCCCAAAAGGTGGCTCTCTAGAGACAGAAAGCAAATTGTTGTTGCAGGGGGCTCAGAGTGAGAAAGAGAGTTCAGGGAAATGAGCATGAGGAATATCTTTGAGGGTGATAAAAATGTTCTAAAACTGGAAGTGATGATTGATATTTGTACAACTCTGTAAATTTACTAAATCCATTGAGTTTTACACTTAAAATGGGTAAATTTTATAGTTTGTAAAATATGCCTCAATAAAGCTGCTTTGCTTTTAGTGCTCCATGGGATGGGGGGATTACATGAAACAAGATTGGCCATGATCATTGCTTAAGCTGGGTGATGGGTACATGGGGTTTATTAAGATACTGTCTAATTTTGCATATGCTTGAGAAACTTCCACAATAAAAAAAAATAATTAAGAAGTGAGACACACACACAATGATAAAAGCCTAGTTCCCTGAAAAGGGGGCTATGAAACAGGCTGCCTGGGCTAGAAGTGAAAGCTGAGTACAGCAGACACTAGCATGCCCCATATAACCCCTTTCCCACTGCCCATAGAACATAACACAATCTGTTACCTTTCTGGAACCGCCTCTCCTGGATGTGATTCCAGCAGCTGAGTCTGAGATTCAGAGCATGGCCTGACAAACAAGAATGCACAGGAATGATGAGACTATACCCCAGTCTAGCATTGGACAGCAAAGGTTAAAGAACAAGTTAAACTCTTCTGAAGTGTGGAGCTAAAGACACTCAGGGAATCCCCAGCAACCTGTAGGGCTCATTAATTCAGCAGGCCTGGCATCCTTCCTCAACGCCTTCCCTCTAGGAACCTACTCTCAAAGTTTTCCCCCAAAAGTCCTTGGCCATAAAGACGATAGGAGAGGTCTAACAAGAAAGAAGGGGCGGGGCAAGGAAGCCACTTCTAGGCGGCCAGACCTGTCTCTGCCTTCTTCTGATGAGGCAAGTAAGCGATGGTGAGTGGTCCTTGTGATGAGGCAAGTAAGTGACGGTGAGTGGTCCGTTAGCAGCAGTTCACCCCTCCTGTCTCTGTAGTGGTTGATTATAAACATTTCCTTGGTGATTACCCCATGAGTGCACCTACAACCACCTACAGAAACGGCATGTTGCCTTAGGCAGGGAAAGTGCTACATTTGAGCAAAGAAGGCTGTTCAGCCTCTAAGCCCCATTGGCTTGTCCCACTTGAATACACCGCAGGAAAAGTAGGACTCTCCTACTGCCACAGTTACACTCCAGCTCCCACTCCAGCTCTTCAGTTGGGTCAATGCCAAGGATAAATTCATGATGCCCAACAGCTGCCCAAGGCTGACACAATGAATTTCAATTAACTGACCCCTTTTTCCCCTTCCTGTTGGCTCCACAGGAGCACTTCTCTGATGGTACCAGTCTAGCCAAGGCTGTTTCACAAACTCCATATCTTAGCCAGTTTCTCTCCATAATGGTTTACCATGGTGGGTGTGTAGAGCCAGCACTCAGTCCAGCTCAGTCTTCAGAAAGGACATTCTGCCTCAAAATGGACCAAACCCAGGTACATTAAGGTTGGATCTGCCTACACCAAGGTGCTCTTTGCCCAACTCCTAATCTCCACTCTTTGGGTCACAGCATCCCCCTCTCATGCTCCCACAGCTGCATGGCACAGATGAGCAAGCTCCCAAAGGAAATTATAACGTCTCCATCAATAAATAAAACATCGGGTAAGAGAGGTTTGACCTAAGAACACTTCCCCTCTTCTACCATTTACTTTTCCTTAGGCTCATTTCTTTTTTAGGTCACTGGCTTTCTAAGTCTATTCATTACACCCATTGGTCCTTCACCCTCATTCAAACTACCACTTTGCAATACAAACATAACTTTACTCTCAATTGACCTTTTACCTTACTCTTTACTTGGCTATTTTTTTTTCATGCATTTTGGCTGGTATAACAGAAATAGTGATCTCTTCCCCATTTGCCAACCACAGAAGCACTTCCCAATGATTCCACATCCACCAGCAAGCCACTCATCAGAGAAAAAGCTCCTTGACCTAAGATGCTGTGAGAATCCGCCCACTTAGCCCTTCATTCCCTCTCCTTTTTATTGCTGGCGGGACTTAGCACAATTTCTCAGCTCTAGAATTACTGTCCAAGAGAAAATGACTCCTTCCAGATACAACTAAGGCTCTGGATCAAGTCTGGTGGTTTGCTAATCACCCACAATGGTCCTAGTCCATAAAGTCAGAGCATAACCAAGCTTCAAGGGAGGACGCTGAGCTCAGTGCAGACCAGGAGCCACCTTCTAGACGAGGAACCAACTTCTGGGGAGGAGACTCTAGACTCCAGACTCCATGGACTGCCTTCATAGGTCATAAGCTCCTACAACAGGGTTCTGATTGGTGTGTGTGTGTGTGTGTGTACATGCATTTTTAGGTGGACAAGGTCTCTAGCTTTCATCAGTTTCTTAAAGGGGTTCCTGCTCCGAAAAAAAGTTAAGAATCACCGTACTCAAAGAAAAACTCAGCTTGGTCAGCAGTGCTCCCCACCCCATTGTGGAAAAAATTAAAAAGCCAGAGTATGGAGCTGGGCATGGTAAAACTGAAAATGGAATTTCAGGACCCTTTTCTCCAGAAACAGACAGCCCAGTCCCAGCTACCAATCCAGATCTAAATCCTGACTCCAGGGTTCAGATACTGGAGGGATCCAAAAATCTTGCCCACGGCTCATTCAATCTGAATCTAACTTTTTACTCATGAACAAGGGTGTGTGTTGAAAACATAATAATGCAAACTGAATCATTGGGACCACATTTATACACTCCTGTCCTTCCTATGGGCTAGTTCTCTCATTAAAAGGATGAAACTGAGCCCCGAGAAGGGAAATGGCCTACCTACTATCATACAGGAAACCTGTGACTGAGACAAGCTAGAAGCCAGATTCTCCGACATCTCATGTTGCCACCTTGCACCTATCAGTTTCCTCCATCCTCTCCCTGCACCCTGAGCCCCTGTGGAAGACAGAGGCCTATCATGAGTAATATATATTGATCAGGTCATTTTGAGTGAAGACTTCCATAATGCTGATCCCAGAATAACCAGGGCCAGCATCCCAATGGGAGAGGGAAAACCAAAGAACTCCATCACAGACTGACTGATTTCACTCTAGCAAATGGAACTCTGACCAGATGTGAGCATCAGTTAGGAAAGAATTTGAAAAAGTTAAGTATATAAGTCAATAACTACAAGGGGCCTGTAGATAGCTTAGAAAACATCTGATTGAAAATCCAGGGTAATGTATGCCAAGAATCCAAAATACCAGAAACTTGGAAAGAACTATCTTTGAGCAACGAAGTAGCCAAGTAAGAGAGAGATGAGCAGCATGATAAAAGTTCCTTCTCCCAATGGAAAGGTGGCTCAAGAAAAGGGAACAAAGATGCTCCCCAAAAGTGACAGAGCAGAGGCAAACTAAAACTCAGAAGGGACCAAGAGAACTGAAGAAGACCCAGGCAAGGTACCTGAGAGCCAAAGTCAAGAGCCTCTTGAAGTCTAGTCTAGAAGAAATGCCAGCAAGACAATCAGTGGGGACAACTGACATTTGGGATAACAGTCATGTTTGGGAGGTCAAGAAATGAACAGACACCAAAGATGATGTCACTGGGATGTCTGCTCTCCAGCTCCCACTGGAAGTGTCCAAGTCACGAGACCAGATAGTGGCAAATGCTGTGGATGTCCAAGGTCCACAGAGCAGCCTAAATGTGCACCGTTCACTAGGACTCAGGGGGAAAGTGTCCCCATGAAACTAGGCCAGAAAGTGCAGCTGGTCCTTACCCAGGGCCCTCATGACAAAGCTGGCACATTGCCAATATGAGTTACATTTATAAGGTAGGGTCCTGAAGAGATCCTGGGGCACAGGCTGAGAAACACATAATTTTTATAACAAAGGATGAGCTCAATGACCATTTGGGCAACAGTTTACACAAGATGAAGTCATCCCTGATCAATCTATTCGAATTTTTTAAGCAGCAAAAGCATACATGGATAAAAAGAGAGTGTGAAAACAGAAGCTTTTGACAGAGTTCTAAATCACTATAGGAGTGGAGGTATGGTTGTATCAGGATAAGCAGTGAGCATAGGGACAGGAAATAGGGATAAACCTGACTTTCTCTGAGGAGAGAAGTGTAGACACTATGGCCTCCCCTCAAAAACTGATTGAGAGATCTATCTTATTTGACTTACTCAAAAATTATGTGGAAGAAAATTGGCCTAGTAAAAACAGGTTTCCAGGCAACACCCAACCCTTCTGGGTAGTACCATGTTAAGCTCTCTAGATTAAACTGCAGAAGATGCTGAGAGACTGTGCGAGTGGGCTGAAAAGTAGCAGGTGAGCATCAGTGTAGGCAAGTGCAACATAATGCACTGAGAAAAAGAATCCCATTAATCACTCAAAATAACACACGAGCAATCAAATCTCCTTTGAACAAATCCTCGGGACATCTGCATCCAAAATGAAAGGGCTAATTCTTCTATTAGGCAAATGGAATGACACAGAGGTCATCCAGCTAGAGTTGAGTATATGGAAGCCAAGGGACAGAGCCAGGACTAGAACCCAAGCCAGAGTACTAGACCAGGAATACACGCACTAGGCAAGAGCATCAGCCTTTAAGTATCAGCGGACAGATCAGGGGTCTTGGAAACCGTGCGGTGTAATGGAGGGAGCGTGGGTTTTCAAGCTAGACACATGCAAATATCCCTCTGTTTCTAGCTGTGTACAAATTAAGCAATTTCTTTACCCTTTTTGAGTCTCGGTTACCTCAACTGTAATATGGGGATCATAACACACACTTTCTAAGGTTTTGATGAGGATTAGTAATACTTTTAAAGTGCTCTGCAAGAGAATTTGAACAGACATTTCTCCAAGGAAGATATACAAATGGCAATATGCACAAGAAAAGATGCTTGACATCATTAGTCATGGAAATGCAAATCAAAACCACAATGAGATTCCACTTCACATCCACTAGGATGGCTATAATCAAAAATACGGAAAAAATGGAAAATGTTGGTGAGGATGTGCAGAAATTGGAATCCCAATACACTACAGGTGGGCATGTAAAATGGTGCAGCTGTTGTGGAAAACAATTTGGCAGATCTTCAGTAAGTTAAACAGAATCACCATATGACCTAGCAATTACACTCCTAGGCATATGCCCAAAAAAATTGGAAAACAGATGTGCAAACAAAAACTTGGATATGAATGCTCACAGCAGCTCTATTCACAATAGGCAAAAGGTAGAAACAGCTGAAATGTCCATTAACTGATGAACAGATAAGTAAAAGGTGGTATATCCATACAACGAAATATTATTCAGTCATAAAAGGGAACAAAGTACTGATATGTATCATGACACAGACGAACCTTGAAAACACTATGCTAAGTGAAAGAAGCCAGTCACAAAAGACAATGTATTATATGATTCCATTTATATGAAAGGTCCAGAATAGGTAAATCTTTAGAGACAAAAAGTAAATTAGCAGTTGCATACGGCTGAGGAGCTAGGGTTGAGGATTGTGGGATAAGGGGCCATTACCTAAAGGGTGCAGGGTTCCTTTCGGAGGTCATGAAAATATTCTAAAATTGAGTGTGGTGATGCTTGCACGTATCTGTGAATGTACTCAAATCAGTTGAGCTGTACACTTTAAATGGGTGTGTGGCATGTGGATTATATCTCAATAAAGCTATGTAAATAAAAATAATGTGTTCTACAGACAGTGATGTGTTGGTAAAGGTTTAGCATCTAGCTCTAAGAGAAAAAAAAAATCCTGATTTGTAGTGGTTGATGATTCTGTGGTAAAAATACTCCTTTGGCTAATTTCAAGTGACCAATGTGATGTCAGTCAACATGGCGTTGGGGGAGATTGTAGCAGCATGCCATTATAAAGTATTTGCACCGTACACATACAATGGACATAAATAGCCTTAAGATCACTTATGAAGTGATGTATTTTGAGTATTCATTACCTTCATTTTGAATGGGATTCATTTAACTGTAGTTGTACAATTTATTTTTTAACAATCACTTGTAAAATTCTTGAAAACGTAACAACCAGCTCTCACAAACCGGTGCAGACTATCTCCAGACTGTCTCTACTACACTGTACCACAGAACACCTTTTTTGAAGAATTTCACATGAGCAACTTCTAGAAAAGTACCATCCTTTGAATCTCTATAGGCAAAAGCTTGAAAACTTACATGGTCACTGCAGTTTGGCTTGAAGAGGTTTGATTTCTCCCCCTCTAATGCTGATATCAGAGCATGACAGAAGTATTTTCCTAAATGTGGAAATGTAATCCTATTTTCTGTAGACGCCAGTTTGAGGCATTTTGGCAACATCTCTACAGCCAACAAGCAACACTAATAATTCAAGGAAGGCACCTGAGCACACTTGATGAAACCCTCTCTGGCCAACCCACAGGCTCCAGGACTCTCTTCTGATTCTTAACTGCCACCATGCTCAACGTTTGTACAGTTTTGTGAGTCAAACTTCCAAGTATTAATTCAATGAAAAACAAAATATAAATTAGCTATTGAAAACTCCACAGACCCCCGATATTTAACACAGCGCCACGGGAGGTTTGAAGTGTTTGAATATTCCACACTTATCAGCAATGTGTCGGTTCTAACCACCCAAGCTCTCCACTCAATGAATGCATGTTGTAGAGCAGCGTTGGCCATTTCAGCGCTCCTGGCACCTGAGACTGCCCCAAACTCACACTGTGAAATTCTTGAGCCTTTGGGCAAGCTGACTCAAGAAGGGTTAAGTGTGGTCCTAAAGATGAGAGGATTTAAGTTGTCCCTGCCCTGGAGGTGACAGTAAGCAAAGCAACTACAGAGGGTGGGCTCTGAAATTATACATCTGCTATAGGGGTGGTTTAGAGCAAATAACTTAGCTTCTCTGAGCCTCAGTTTTCTCATCTATAAAATAAGGAATATTAACAATACCCATCTCACAAGATTGTTGGAGAGTTAGATAAGTTGTAGAAAGTTCCTGATGTATCAGTGATACATTTTAAAAAATTGCTTAGGTTAGGGAAGCAAAATAGTGTAGCAGCTAAACATCCAGGCTGTAAATTCAAAGTCAGTCCTAAATTCAAATTCTAGCCCTGCCTGTTCCTGACTGATTCTGAGTAAGCCACCGCTCCTTTCTAAGCCTTTGGTTCCCCATCTATAGAGCGAGGCGAATGATAGCACAGCCTTCATTAAATGAGCTGGGAGAGGTCAAGTGCTAGGAACACTGTTAAATCCTGAGAGCTGTTAGCCTGCCGTGAGGGGATGGATACAATTCTGCACGCATTTGGGAAGAGCTCACATTGTGTTCCCATCACAGAGGGAAGGTGGGGCAAGAATGCTGATTACTACAACACAAGGGTACACTAATGAGAGCCAAGACGGGGTGCTGGGAGGCCTGATGGCTCCCTTAGAGAAAGGCGAGTGCTCTAATCCTGGAGGTGGGATCCTAGACACACAAATCAGTGGCTTTGCGGTTTTTTTCCCCAGAGGCTTATTCTTCCTTGTAGTTTTATTTAGTTATAATACATGTAGATTAAATGACACATATCTGAAGAGTACAATTTGATGAGTTTTGACATAGGTATACACCATGAACCATCACCACCATCAAGATAATGAACATTTGTATCATCTCCAAAAGATTCTTCATACCCCTTCCTTCTCTTCCCCCATCCCAAGGCAACCACGGATCTGCTTTAGGTCACTTTAGTTTGCATTTCTGAAATTTTATGTAAGAGGAATCATACAGTATGTATCTTTTTTGTGTGTGGTTTCTTTCACTCAGCATAATTATTTTGAGATTCATCCATGTTGTCGTGTGTATCAATAATTTGTTCTCTTTTTGACTAAGCGGTATCCCAATGTGTGAATATACCTACCATTCACCTGTTGATAGACACTGCAGTTGTTTCCAATTTTATCTATTACAAATAAAGGTGCTATAAACATTCATATACATCTTTGCATGGACAAATGCTTTCATGTCTTTTAGCAGTGGAAAAGCTAGGTCATATTGTCAGTGTATGCTTATTTGTTTTTAAACCAGCCAAACTGTTTTTCAATGTGGCTACCCTATTTTACATTCCAAAAGCAGTATATGAAAGTTATAGTTTCTCCAAATATCCTCACCAACTATATGGTGAAGATTTATGGAGAAACAGTATTATGTGCCTTGGTATGGTTTTCATGTTTATTTTGCTTGAGTTTTGTTGAGGTTCTTATATCTGTGGGTTTATAGTTTTTATTATATTTGGAAAAGTTTCAGCCATCATCTCTTCAAACTATTTCTGTCTCCCTAACTTCTGGGACTCCACTTACACATATATTAAGCCACTTGAAGTTTTCCCACAACTCACTGTTTCTCTGCCTATTTTTTTTGTTGTTGTTGTCTTTTTTTTTCTCTCTGTTTCATTTTGGACAGTTTCTATTTCTATGTCTTCAAGTTCACTAAACTTTTCTTCTCCAGTGTCTAACATGCTAATAATGTTATCCAATGTATTTTTACCTAAGACATTATATTCTTTATCTCTAGAAATAAGATCTAAATCTATTTTCTGTCTTCTATGTCTCTCCTTAATACACCCATGCTTTCCTCTACCTTCTGAAACATTCGAAGTATATTTTTTAAAGCCATTTTACTGCGTCTTCCAAGTCCACCAACCGTGTCTATTTCTATTTAAGGATTTTTCTTCCCATTATGGGTCATATTTTCTTGTTTTACATGACTTGTAATGTTTTATTGGATTTGAGACTTTGCAAATTTTACCTTGTTGGTGCTGGATATTTTTGAACTCCTTTAAACGTTTTTAAGGCATGCTTTCAGTTGCAGTAAAGATACTTGGAAACCACTCAACCCTTTCAAAGCTTGCTTTTAAGCTTTGCTGAATGGGACCAGAACAAATTTTACACTAAGGTTAATTTGGCTCCACTGCTGAGGCAATCCTCTCTGAGTACTCACTCTGATGGCCTGTATATTATGAAGTTTCTTCTCTCTGGCTGTTGGGAAACTGAGCTATTCCCAGCCCTGTGTGAACTCTAGAAATCACTCCACCTACTCCTTTTGAGTCATTCTTTCCCCAGCCTTGGCTACTTTCCTCACATCTAGTCAAAAATTTGAGAGGTACCTTTTACAGATCTCCAGAGCTTTCTCTCTGGGTAGCTCCTCTCTGCTACACTGCAAATTCTAGCCATCTTTACATACCTCCCCGAATTCCGAACACTGTCTCCTCTGTTTAGGCAGGCTTCTAGGCTCAGCCTGGGCTCCCGGCTGGGAAACTCTCTCTAGGTAGTAAACTGGGGCAATTGCAGGGCTCACCTCATTTGTTTCCCTTTACTTGAGGATCACTGTCCTGCACTTCCTGTTTCCTAATGTGTGACAACCACTATTTCATATATTTTGTCCATTTTTTTTTAGTTGTTTAAGGTGGAAGGGCAAATCCAGTCCCTGTTACTCTGTCATGTCCAGAAGCAGAAGTCCAGCTTTCAGTTTTGAAATAGTTGAATTGGATTAATTTGGGGATTTTTTATAATATCCAAATATAAAATAGATAGAATCAAAGTCAAAAACTGACAGGATCCTTTGAGATTACCTAACACATCCGCCTGCCTCGCATGGTTGATTAACAGAACTGAGATCAGAGAGGCAAGGAGATTTTCCCAAAGTCACACACCAAGTTAGACACAGAATTAGGACTAGAAACCAGGTCTCCTGCTCTTTATTTTTATTCCACCCAGTTATTTTCTGCTGATTTTCTCTTCAATACCATTTTATTTGGACAGATATAGCTTTGAAATCCAGACCTTCTGTCTTGCCCAAGCCCACAGAGTGGGCAATATTAGCTCACATCCAGATGGTACTTAATTTCATGTGAATTTTGCAAACACAACCCTTAGGGTTGGCCTAAAGTGAATACCAGAGCCACTCATAACACTGAAAAACTTAAAATACCCCCATAGGTAGGCACTCCAGAACACAATCATATATTTTTCCCCATTGACTTATTATGAACTCATTAAGCAGGAAGGAGTGTGACTTAGAATTCAGATTGGCTAATTTAGTCATTTCACCACCTTTGGGAACGATGTATCCTACAAAAGGAAGCCATTATCACTGCAACTACATTTGTCTTCCCACAATTTTAGCAGTTCACCTGAATTCAAAATTTTTATCTGGGCTGGATCTCTGGGAGCCTTTCTTTCTGTCTTGCCTCTTGATGGCTCCAAGAAGCAGCCTAGGAAATACCCCTGCTTTGGAGTCAGATAGAACAGGTTTTACTTCTCAGCTCCAACACTTACTTGCTGTGTGACCTTGGGTAAAGTAACTTAACCTCTCTGTTAGGACAGGGAAGGTACTATCATACATTGATTCTAAAGCACTTTTTTTTTTTTGCATTTTAGCATCTTTGAAATCAAGATGCATATTGCTAGCAGTGATGCGAAAGTTAAATTTGCAGCTTTTTTTTCCCTAATGATATATGTCTTGGAATCTAAAAGTACTGTATTAATCTCTAACTTGCAAAGTTTCCTCAAGGATTAAATAGGATAAAGCAAGCATAGGGCTTGGCATGTAGTAGGTGCTCAAGGACTCTGGCACTCCCATTGTTACTAGAACCAATACCTGGCTGGGTCACGGGCCTCTGACTTCCCTCCCCTGGTGCACCCATCAGGGCAATCTGATGGGAAGACCAGGCTGGCACCATGCTGGCTGGTGTTGCAGCTTGTGATTGTCATCAGGCCCCAGAGCCCTTTCTAGTAGCTTCCTGCACTCCAGCCCTGACCCATTAATACGATTAGCCCAATCTTACCTCTGCTGCTACAGAATTACAAAGGTAGGGAAATGAATTAAGTGACTTCTTGTGCCATCATCCCAAATTCTCCCTGCCTCATCTCAAAGAACCTCCCCAGAATCTAGCAAAGCTTGTCAGTTGAAGGGCTCTCCCAAGGCCAGCAGAATCAGAGCCTGCAGGGCCTGAAGCCAAATCCACATTCCCCAAGGCCCCCCACATACCTCCAGTTGGGATGCTGATACTTGCACGTCTTTGAAATTCAAGGACACCAACTCCGTGCCTGGAGAGAAAAAAGAGGAAACAGACACCTGAGTATTAACAACCCTCAAACTCCCTGTGCAGAAAAGTGGCTTGCATTTCTTGCCCGGGGCTCCCTTGGTTTTTCTACTGTCTCCTGCAGGCAGGCTGGCTTTGGTTGCAGAAGCCTCATCCCACCCAGGCTCTTCCACTCCCCATCATGCCCCTTGGCACCCAGGGGTGTAGCTGCAGGCTCCATGAGCCCACCTCTCTGAGGCACCCACCTTTAACATGTACCTAGAGGTTTTCTCCCTGTGCCCGGCTGGATCCCAGCAGCCCAAGGAACTCTCAAGATTACAGTGAAAAGGAAGGAAAAGCAGGATGGACTGGACTGGCCTCTGTCACTGGACATTTCTCCCAGTGTGACGGCCTCCCAGAGGATTCTAAAATACGGAGTATGAGTGAACTGCCACTTGACAGTGCGTGCCACCCAGGATTCTGTGCCGTGGCCAGTGCGAGGCTAGGAATTAATAACTGAGCGATTATCATGGAAACTGTCTCCAAGAAAAATGACCAGGTTTATACCATTTAAACTTCAGAAGATAAAAATGAAGCCTAGCCAAAAAAAAAAAAAAAAAAAAAAAAGACAAATGACCTATGTAGGACTTGAAATCCAAAGAGCATCCAGGGACCTGATTATACACCTGCCTTGTGTCCCTGTCCAAAGGCCTGGGGTGCAGTGAGAGGGGATGGAGCTCCAGCCAGCCCATCAACCAACTCAGAATCTCATGTCATCCTAGACCCTCCCCAACACCTCCTGCCCTTATCCCTCTCCACTGTCAGTTTTGCCTCTCAATGGGTCTCTGCTCAAGCCCCTCCTTGTGACCCGGACAGACCCTCACTGTCTCCTGCCACAGCCCTCTTTCTGCTCTTCCTCCATTCAACACCTCACTACCCACCCCACCCCCAGCCCTGCTTCCAAGAGATTCTGGAAAAACAGGAATCTTACCACATCACCCTACACAAAAACCATCAATGAATAACGAAAATCATTTTTAAATCATATGTAATCTTATCAGACACTAGATGAGAACTTTTAACATGCTGGTTTATCTACCTTCACATTCTGGATTCATGTATAAAAATATACAGGCCTTTTTAAACAAAAACATATAATTTTGTACTCTGATTTTTTTCACTTACTAACTTTCCTTCAAAAAATTTAGAAAAGGGGGAGGGTATAGCTCAGTGGTAGTGTGCATGCTTAGCATGCACAAGGTCCTGTGTTCAATCCCCAGTACCTCCATTAAAAATAAATAAATAAATAAACCTAATTACCTCCTCGCCACAAAAAAAATTAAAATTTAAAAAATGTAGAAAAAAATCAATGAACAATAATGGCAAAATATTGTTGTTAAGGTTGGATGGTGGGAACAAAGCGGGAGGTATTTTATTATTCTCATCATATTCGTGCATGTTTGAAATTGTTCATAATAAAGCAAATCCTCAACGACCCTCCAGGGAGCTCAGGATAAAGTCCAAAGTCCCCAGACTGGCATTCAAGGCCCATCAGGACCTGCCCCTACCCCATTTTTCCAGCTCACCTGCTGGCGCTCACCATGCTGCAGCCTTTCTTGGCTCCCAGCTCTCTCCTGCAGCCCTCTTTGCTGGCTCATCTCCTTCTGCGAGAACACATTCTCCTCTTCTGTCCTGCCTAGAAAATGTTTCAGCATCCCTTGGAAACCAGATGCAAATGACCCCTGGTCTGGGACACCTTTCTAGATACGACCCTCCCTTGGTGGGGAGGGGGGAGGTTATATTCTGATGTTTGCCCACGCATGGTAAAGAGCAAACACACTCAATGTGTACATGTTTAGGAAAGACCAGAAAGTCTTGGTTAATAGAGCAACATTTACTTGAACTTAGGCAAGTAGGGTAATCTCTCTTGGCTTCTGCTTCTGTCTTTATAAAATGAAGATAATAGCAGTACTTATCTCACAAGGCTAGGCTAAGGATTCGGCAGTATTCTCTCTGTAAACAGTTTAACACAGTACTTGGCGCAGAGAGAGAGAGGAAGAGAGAGATGGAGGCTGACTTATAGACAGTCAGACTTCAATCAAATAATACAGAGGAAAATTAAGCAGCTTGTCTTAAACGAAATGCTCCCAGGACCTACAGGAAAGGAACTGCTGTTCAGCTTTTGCTGGGAGCGAGAGAGAATTGTGGAAAATCGGTGATATCAAAGTCACTTCCTCTCTCCGGCCCAAGGGCGGTCCATACTTTAGCGGGGTGGGAGTAGGGGATCTTCAAAGGTCGAGACCCCAGGCCCCGGCCCAGGTTTCCGCTTCTCATCGGAAGAACTGTGCAGGTCTGAGGCCTGGCCCTGGCCCGAAATCCGGAGGCCAGGAAGGCATGACATTTGCACGAAAATCAGCCTTGGTGACGATCCCCAATCCGCGAGGTCTCAAGTGAGCTCGGACCGCCTGGGGCGGAGATGCGGGGTGAGAATATCGAGGCGGGGGCCCGTGGCCGTGTCCCCCGCCCGCCCGCACGCTCGCTCGCTCCTCCGGGCGCCCGCGGCCTCGTGCGTCAGCGGCGCGGGCGGGGGCCGAGGGGAGGGGGGCGCCGCAAGGTGAGGGCCCCGCGCTGCCTTAAGACGCCGCGCGCCCCCGCCGCCGCTCAGAGCTCGCAGCGCGCCGCGCCGGCCGGACGTGCGGGCACAGGCGCCCGGCTCCCGCCGCCCCCGCCGCCCCCGCCGCCCGGTGCCAGCTCGCGGCCGCCGGCGCCTCGAGAAGACGCCCGGTCGAGCGCGGCGAGTCCCCAGGGACCGGCACGCAGCTCCCGCGGCGCGACGCCTCCGGCAGCAACAGGTAAGCGGCCCGGCTCGGCTCCCCGCGCCGCGGCCCCCGCGCCCGGCGCGCCCCCGCGCTCCGGCGCCCGGGAAGCCCCGTCCGCCGCGGCCCGACGGCGGCTGCGCTGCCCTGCGTGGAGACCCCCGGCGCGGCCCCTGCCCGCCGCCGCGCGGCCGGCAGCTCCCCTCTCGTTTTCCCTCGCACTTTCCCTCGCGCGCCGCAGCCCCCCCACCATCGTCTCGATGTTTCCTCGCCCTTTCTCACGGCCTCTGCTTCTTATCCTCTCTTCTCTTACTTTCTTTTTTTATTTTTCTGCCGCCGTCTCTCCCTGTCTCTCCGTCTCGCTGTCTCTCGTCTTTCTCTCTCATGCTCTATCCATCTCCCTCTCATTTGCTCATTCATTACCTCTACGTCTCTTTTGCGCGTCATTTTCTCTATCTCTCTGTGTAGCTCTCACTGTCTCTGTCTCTCATTCTCTGTCTCTCTGTCTCTCATTTTTTCTCTCCTCTTTCTCTCTCTGCTTCTCAATCTCTTGCGCGCGCTCTCTCTCAGACTCACCCCAGCACCCCTGCCTCCTCCCCCGTTCTCTACGAGCTCACCCATCCCTACATCCGCCACCGCCACTGATGCCGAGTGGGCTGGAGAATGCAGGGAAGATGCCGAATTTGGGGAGGGGAGGGGGTCGCAATCCTCCCTGCATCCAGCCACCGCTGAGCTGCTGACAAACTAGGAGATTTATCCGCCAGAGCCAGCGGTGGCCAAGGCGGCAGCTGGTTTCCATGGCAAAATAAAGTCGACAGAGAGATAGAGATCAGAGACAGAGATCCAGCCAGAGAAAAATCGAGGTGAGGGATCTTCGGAGAAAGATGGAGAGAGACAGAGATGCACACACACTCAAACATACAAGAAAAGTGTTTAGCGAGAGTCGCAAGGAGAGCGTGTGACAGAGAAACCAGCTCCCTTTAAGTGCACGCGCTGGAGAGAGTCTGAGCAACGAAGAGACGGATAATCGGGAGGGACAAGCAGTAGCTCTTCAGAGACCAACGGAGAGGGACATGCAGACAGCGGTAAAGGGAGAAGTTAACACACGGAGTGACAGAGACCGCGGTGGGGACAGGGAGAGACTCAGAGGGGAGAGGATCGGAGAAAGAGCAAGCGCAGCAAGAGACAGGAGACAGAACCCGAGGGAGACACGGACACAAGACAGTTGGAGAGACACGGAGACGGTCAGAGACCCACATAGAGCTAGAGATACTGAACAGGTGCACTGGGGACCCACAGGGATTATGAGGGAGATAGCCTGTGAGACAGAAATGGAGAGACGAGACAGCATTAGGAGAAGATGGAGAAGTACACGCACTAGCGAGCGACAGAGACAGTGACAGGCAGAGGTACAGAGACGAGAGCGCATCAGAAAGAGACAGAGGGAGAGACAGGGACAAGACCGGAAGAAGGACGAGATACAGACGCGCGCACACAGCTACAGAGAAAGTGCGCCGGCGGAAGAGACTCAGAGAGAAACTGAGAGATGGGAGTAACAGAAAGGGAGGAGAGAGAACGACAGACTGGCAGAGACGGACAGACAGCACGCACTTGCTTTGAGGGACTGAGAAATAGGGATAGACGACAGAGTGAGAGACAGGGGTGAGAGAGAGAAAACTGGTGAGAGAGACGCGCGCGCGCGCGCGCACGCACACATACACGCACACACACCCCAAAAGATGTAGGCAAAGTCCGCTAGTGAGAGACACTGGAGAGAAAGAGATAAATCGACACATGTAAATAGGCAGCAATGGAGCGCGCGCATGCGCTGGCGGGACAGACAGATCTCTGGAGAGATCTCTGGAGAGACCCAAACTCGGAGACCCTGAGATAGTGTGGGAGACGCGCAGAGCGCGCGCGCACCACCCGGAGACAGATGGGGGGGACTCGGAGACCCCGGGAGAGGGAAGGAGGAAGACCCAGAGAGTGAGAGGATTCAGAGAAACTGCCCGGATGCGGACTGGGGCCGCGTGAGGGCCCCGAGGCGGAGGCCCTGCAGCTGCTGCCCGGCGCAGAGGCGCCCCCTCCCCTGGCAGGGGAACTAACCCGGCCCGCGTGTTTCTTTCGTCTCCAGCCTAGACAGTGTGCGCGGACAGTGCGCCCCTTCGCCGCCCGCAGGTGCCCGCCGCGCCTGCACGCGTCTCCCGCCCGCCAGCCGCGGCCATGGCGCCCACCTGCACCAACAGCACTCGCGAAAACAACAGCAGCTACACGTGCATGCCCCTCTCCAAAATGCCCATCAGCCTGGCGCACGGCATCATCCGCTCGAGCGTTCTGCTCATCTTCCTCGCCGCCTCCTTCGTCGGCAACATAGTGCTGGCGCTTGTGCTGCAGCGCAAGCCACAGCTGCTGCAGGTGACCAACCGCTTCATCTTTAACCTCCTCGTCACTGACCTGCTGCAGATTTCGCTTGTGGCCCCCTGGGTGGTAGCCACCTCCATGCCTCTCTTCTGGCCCCTCAACAGCCACTTCTGTACCGCTCTGGTTAGCCTCACTCACCTGTTCGCCTTTGCCAGCGTCAACACCATCGTCGTGGTGTCGGTGGATCGCTACCTGTCCATCATCCACCCTCTCTCCTACCCGGCCAAGATGACCCAGCGCCGGGGTTACATGCTCCTCTATGGCACCTGGATTGTGGCCATCCTGCAGAGCACACCCCCACTCTATGGCTGGGGCCAGGCTGCCTTTGACGAGCGCAATGCCCTCTGCTCCATGATCTGGGGGGCCAGCCCCAGCTACACCATTCTCAGCGTCGTGTCCTTCATCATCATCCCACTGATTGTCATGATTGCCTGCTACTCCGTGGTGTTCGGTGCGGCCCGACGGCAGCATGCTCTGCTGTACAACGTCAAGAGCCACAGCTTGGAGGTGAGAGCCAAGGACCATGTGGATAATGAGGACGAAGAGGGAGAGAAAAAGGATGAGTTCCAGGATGAGAGTGAGTTTCATGGCCAAGATGAAGGTGAGGTCAAGGCCAAGGAGGGCAGCGTGGAAGCCAGGGATGGCAGCCGGAAGGCCAAGGAAGGGAGCATGGAGAGCAGTGAGGAGAGCGTGGAGGCCAAGGGCAGCGAGGAGGTCAGAGGAAGCAGCTCGGTGGCCAGCAAAGGCCGCACGGAGGGTAAAGAAGGCAGCACCAAGACTGAGAGCAGCAAGAAGGCAGACAAGGGCGGCAGAGAGGTCAGCCAGTGCAACATTGACTTGGGTGAAGATGACTTGGGCTTTGGTGAGGATGACATCAATTTCAGTGAGGATGACATCGAGGCGGTGAACATCCCCGAGAGTCTCCCAGCCAGTCGTCGAAACAGTAACAGCGACCCTCCTCTGCCCAGGTGCTACCAGTGCAAAGCTGCTAAAGTGATCTTCCTCATCATCTTCTCCTACGTGCTGTCCCTGGGGCCCTACTGCTTTCTAGCAGTTCTGGCCGTGTGGGTGGATGTCCAAACCAAGGTACCCCAGTGGGTGATCACCATAATTATCTGGCTTTTCTTCCTGCAGTGCTGCATCCACCCCTACATCTATGGCTACATGCACAAGGCCATCAAGAAGGAGATCCAGGATATGCTGAAGAAGTTCTTCTGCAAGGAAAAGGTCCCCAAAGAAGACAATCACCCTGACCTGCCTGGAACCGAAGCCGGCACCGAGGGTGGAACCGAAGGCAAGATCGTCCCTTCTCATGATTCTGCCACTTCGCCTTGAAGTTGGTTCTAAGGTAAACCTTCAACTGTCCACAGAAAACAGGAGCGGCTTTCTCTTAAATGGACCATCCACAGCCCCATTAATGCCAGCTCATACCATTCCAGGCAAAGGTTCCGCACACATCCCTCTCACCACAAGGTAGATAAATGTATGGAAGTGTGCCCCTCAAAGAATGGACTGGAGGATTCTGACTGGAATTCCCCCCAAAAAATTATTAGGCTCTAAATTTCTTAAAGCAACAAGGGCTATCCATTTTGGACCCGCACTTGATATTCTGTGTGTCTCCCCAGAGTTACCGTGTGTCGGCTTTCGCTCTGAGGGAGAAGGAAGATGATGCTGGAGAACTTAAGGACTTTTGAGCTCATGGGCAGAGGCTTCAGCCTTTGTTCATCTGAATGGAAAGCAACGGAGCAAATCGTTCATGGAGCCCAGGAAGCAGAATCCTACTGACTGATCAACGTATGAGCCAAATTCTAAACAGAAGAGACCCACAATCTGGTGCAAAGACTATTACAGAAACTAAGGGCATCGCATAGTTAAAATACCAAAAAGTTTCTAGATCCCCTAAAGGGATCAAGAAAAGTGGAAGAGGATAGTAGGGCTTATTTGAAGTGGGAAGCTAGTCCAAGGGAGAAAACAGAGAAATAACATACACACACGGGGCTACAGTGGACTTTTTTTCTGTAAAATCCTGGATTTGTGCATGGGCTGAGACCAAAATTATTTCATGCAAATAGAAAATTGTCAGTTAACACTATTTTCTGTCTCCCATTTGAATAATAGTGGGACAAAAATCATGCCACTCTTTTGCAATTTTCCCTTTGTGATTGACTTGAGATGCTCACAACAATCATTCAAAATGCCCTCTGCCAGTCACTTGTGTGGTTTTTTCCCCAGATAGGCCTTTTTGGTCAGACAGTATTTCCAGAAAAAAAGAAATTCCATTAGGGGTGGCCAAAGTCCTACAAAACTCCCACTGCCAATCAAGAGTAATGTGCCCACTAGAAATCTCTTTTGTGTCCATGAGACCATAGACCAAGAATATGATCTCCACATGGGGAGCACGTAAGGCAGGAGAAACCTCTTCCTTCCTCCAGGCACACTCACGTGTCCTATCCACCTGTGGCTCTGTCTGAAGCCTTTCGGCTCTCCCCAGATGTAGAAGAGAAAGATAAGAGGGTCACAAATAACAGAAAAGATGGTTTCTCAATACCTGGCAAGCATCTGACCTATTCCAAATAACCCTAAGATCAAAGCGTTCAGGTCAGACATATCCTAATTATGGCTGTTAAAATATATATCACTTGGAAAAACCTTTACGATATCTACATTGTCCCTCGGGGCAATGCAGGGGAAGAGTTTTCAAATCTCAAACCCTGGAAACCACTTTGGGTAGGGATAGTATACACTTGTGTATTTCTGAGGGCACCGACCATATCAACACGACC
Organism: Camelus ferus; assembly: GCF_009834535.1. Classification (NCBI taxonomy): domain Eukaryota; kingdom Metazoa; phylum Chordata; class Mammalia; order Artiodactyla; family Camelidae; genus Camelus; species Camelus ferus. The sequence continues at coordinate 90,322,650 of NC_045732.1, read as the reverse complement.
AAACAACACAAAACCAAAAAATGATCAAAACAGTGTTTTTGATTCTCCTGAAGATCAAATTAAAGCAGCTCTACGGTCAGTTGAGTGTTCATGCAGAAATCTGATGTTAATATGGGTGGAGGGCGAGGAGGGAGGATTTGGTTGCAAAAAATGGTTAATCAGGTGGTTGTACATAAAGATGGCCATGTTCAGAGTTTAGTCTCATTCTTGTGTGATTACCATGTCTATATTAGAACTCAAATTTCATTCATTTAAAAGTCAAGCTCATTTATATTTTATCTCTTCCTCCTGACAGATTGCAACATGAACTTCTCAAGGGGAAGAGGTGAATAGCAGTGTATTTGGGCTAAATCTGCATGGGAATTTGGCATCACCATGCACAGAATTTAGGAGCGGAGAGGCGACAGACCCAAATAACTCTGAGCTGACCTGTCAACTCAGTATATCCATGAAAATCGCATTGATTTCAACCCCATTAATTTGGGACTTGTGGTAATTCAGACAAGACATGGGGGCTGAAGTTTACCCTTGCAGAGCATTTATTTTTCTACCAACATGTGTAAATTTATGATTCCAGTTTATTGCCAGACTCTTGCACTGACCTGTCCTCAAAGGATATCTGAACAAAGAAACGGCCTGTGTACCAGTCCTTCTATGGTGGGAGGGGTGTCGCCTCCACGATCTGTCACAGTTGGAGAAGTTCAAGGTAGCTGTAGCCTGACCTTCGAGTAGCAGTGCTGACCTGGGTAGGCAACAGGATTTCAAACATTAAATGTCTTCAAATATTTTGTTGAAACTGAACTTCTTGTTTTATTTTTAAAGATGAACCCCTTCAAAGTGTATCAGAGAAAATTGTTTGCCAAAATCCCAAATCAAAATGGAAGCAGAGCCTGTACGCGTGTGGTAAGTCCACCTCCCAGCACACACAGTGTTCTCTAAGGCACCGGGACGCACCGATTTCCTTTTTCAAGTTCCCCCTTTCCCTGTTTTTAGCCATTGTCCACTCTTATAGCAACTTGGATTTTTCAAAGGTGAAAACCTTTCAAAAGCGGGAGACTGGAAAAGAGGACCTTGGAATTCGGAGCATTCTGCTTTGCCAACATTTTCTTCTTAACCATCAATAGGGCCTCCAGTTAGCTTGGACACAGCGACAGCTTCAAATTTTATGCAATTTTGAATAAAACACTATCAACTTCATGAGGTTTTACTGCACATACTGTTTTGTCATTTGAAAACCTGAAAGCAGACAGAAAAGTCATCATTAGCCTCACAGACCCTCACGTGCAGTAGCATTCCCTGAATGTTTTTAAAGGATGTATTCCTTGGCCAAGGCCACTCCATGTGTGCAGTAAAAATCCCATTAAAGTATAGGGGCCAGACAAACCAGCCTTTGAAACAATGTGATTTCCAATTTAATGATTTCCTTATTTAAGAATCATAGAGCATCTAGTTTGCCAAGGAGTCGCAGGTGCTTTGACTAACACACCAGTTTCAACAAGCTTGGGAAGGCAGTAATAAGGAGCAAGCCCCGGGCTTCTACGACTTCTCGGATGCAAGGGTCCACCTTCTTGAAGGCACCACCAACACCAGCTGCTCGGAAGTCCTGTGTGCTTCCGGCTCCCGGCCTACCTCCTGCCATCATGCCCACTGCCTTCGCCTGCCTCACTCCCCCTCCCGCCCACTGCTGCACTGGCCCTTCAGGAATATCCCATGCTTGAAGCTCTGTGTGCTCACTCACTCCCCTTCATTCCCCCCCAAACCCAGAGCTGACAGATGCACAGGGACCCCGGGGCCCACAGAAGCAGGGAAGAGAGATGTGAACACTAGGCATGAACAGTAATTAAAGATATTTTTCTGTCTCTTCCCCAATCCAATCGAATTTAGAGACGATGGGATACCTACTTCAAATTCAACCAGTAAGGAAAAGTGACCTTTTATGATGGAGGAGGAGGTAGGCACCTCATTTCTTACCAAAAAAGCACCCACTACAACACATCTTTGGGAGCACATTTAATCCTGTAGATACTGTCCAATTATTTCAGGAAAAAACCTAAAAAAATTTTACCTATAAAATTGTAAGGTGCCTGATATTGCCTTATTTTATACATAATTAGCCAATTAAGCTAGGTAAAGTGACTTCAAAAGATTTTTTTCATACTATCTGAAGAATAATTTACAAGATTAAACTACACTTTGAAGAATAATTTACAAGATTAAACTAGGTTTTCTTTCTTAGACTTTGCCAAAATGCTCTTAAAAGTGTCTGAAATACACCATTTGGAAGAGAAAAATTACACATCATCTGGTCATTTGAACTCTCCAGGATAAAACCCTCAGAGGTTATGAGGATAAAACAAAGAGAGTAACAATTTAAACTACTGGACTGTATTTTTTTCTCATATCTGCCTTCCCCCATATTTTAAGGGAAAAAAATCAAAAGAAGTGTTTTCCCCTCATAATGTCTTTCTTGTTGTATTTCTCTTTAAGACAAACCACCATGCTGTCAGGAGAGGCTTCTCTAAGCAAAATGTCTTTTCCTTCTAGAGCAGACAAAAGATTAAAGGAACGGTTGGCTGTGAGCCAGTTACTGAGATAAGGAGAGAAAATCTGGTCAGTCATGTCTTTTAACCCTCTCGGTCCTTCTGTCTCTCTCATTTTCTATGGGCCAGACAGTGTTCTTGGCCCCCATGAAGCCCCTCCAAGCTTAGATACGAGGACACAGAAGCAGTGAGTCACAAACAACAGATCATAGCCTAAAAGTCAAATAGAGAGACTCTTGTCATAAATTCTTTCCAGTTACTTACAAACGATCTCTTCCTCTACAGCAAATTGGCTGAAGGAAGAAATGGGAAAGCTAACATCCACAGAACTTGGCCACTGCCTGCCAGGTCAGTGGCAAGTTCACTGCTCTTTGATACGTAAAATAAGAATCCTCAAGGTAAACAAAGGTCGAAGGTCGCCAGCAGCAGTCAAATGCTCCCATCATTGCCTCTCAAAGCGCTTGTATCTCAAAGTACACACACCAAGGGGAAAACACAGTAACTTGTACACTCACAGGTTTGCTATGTCCAAGGATTCGTTACTGGATCTCTCTTGTTCTAAAATATAGGGGAAAACAAGGTGGATTTTAGTTTGGTGCTTCAAAGTTGAGTGGATTTCCCCCCTCTTCATCTGTGCTACAACTTTAATGTTCAAAGTTTGCTATCTTTGTCTGTTTCAGTGGTGTATTCCTTTCTGTGGTAATTCCCCTAACTGTACCTTATTATTATATATAAAATGTAAGTGTTCTTGGAGATAAGGTGCTAGATATTAGATTGTATGTGTTCGTAAATAGTGTCATCCTCAAAAATGAGTAGTATGTACGTGTAAAGTTAGTTAATAAAATGCATGCAGAATTCTATTCGTGACCCACACCTTGGTCAGTTTCTGAAGTAGAACATAGTACATTTGTTTTTAAAGTTTTCTTTTTAAAGTGTATCCTACAGGACGTATACAATGCTCCAAGGTGGGGCGGCGGGAAATGGTGCCTTTCATTCCTTAAGTCCCTGGTACAACATAGGACAAGTGAAAACTTTTTTCTGGTACAGTTGGTCACTAATGTGAACTAACCGTCTTGGCTGAAGTCCTCGCTGGCAGTTCTCCACAACATGCTTGGCACTGGTATGCCTGTTTTCCATTAATTGTATAGAATGCAAAATCAAAAAGACAGTCCTTTCCCCTTTAAAGAGCAAAGACCCCAGGACAGTCTATTGGAGTCCTGTTATCTGTACCCGACTGTGAACTGACAGGGTTTGCATTTAGCAGATCTATATTGTAACCATCCCTACTCTCCCAGAGCAGTACAAAAACCCAGAAAAAGGCTGCTCTGTTATTTTTCCTTTGGTTGGTTGCCTGAGAGATAAGAGAGCATAGATGGGTAAATAAAGAGTGAGTGGGACTCCTCCGGGGGTCGCACCTGAGATGTTCGAGAAATAAACAATCATATCGCAATGGCGTTTGCATCAGACAAGAAAAGAGAACTACGAGATGAGTTTATTATATTTTAAGAATAAAAATATTAAAGCTGAAAACTATATATATACACCCTCATTGAATAATTTCTAAAACTGCCTTTAATACCAAATTTTATGTGCTGTTTTGAGACTGAAAACAAGAGGAAAATGCATTCAGTCAGTGAACAGTTTTAATATTTTAAATTTTGAATTTGAATTTTTCCTTTTCCTTTTCAAGAAGTATTTGTAATTGAAAAGTGCCTTTTCAAAGGATCGCCAAACTACAGTCCTGGGGCCAAGTTCCCATTGGCACAACTTACCTTCAGGTGCACAAAAGCGGTGGGCTTAATCGTCCCCCAGCCCCAGCAAGAAGAGAAACCCCTTCACACCCCAATCAAATTCATAAATCAATACTGTTACACAGGTCAGTAGTCTCAGAGACTCTGCCCAAGGACAAGGTTTCATATTTTGGTTGGCTTTAATTGGATCCTTTCGAAAATGGTTACAGTGCATTTTTTTGTTGGACAAGACCAACGGACTCCTGCTTGGGGAATGCAAAAAGATTGATGTTTGTGGTTTAACTAAATATTGTTAATGTTTGTGTTTATTAAATAGGTGCTGTTAATCTGTCCTTGGTATATTCTTCTTAAATATACTAAATAAAGTCTAATTTTAAGGTGTGTATTTGGTTATTGTGCCGAGCTCCATGGGGAAACAGAAGGGAAGGAGACACAGAATTAGTTCACCATCTCTTCTCTTTTGCTTGAACAAAGGAGACGGGGATAACCTAATTGTATTACACAGTAGAATGAAATATATGGGCTCCAGTATTTCACAGTGTGCTATTCCAATATAAGGACTATGCAGTGGGATGGGGGGGTCATCCTGAGGGGCTTGCTGGAAGAGGAGTATTTGCCTTGTCCTCTATGAATAAAAAGGATTCCACAGTGAGGGGGGAGCGGCAGAGTAGGCAAATGGGGCCAGATGGTTTGCGGGGCTCCCAAATGCCAGTCTTTATCCTCAAAGCAATGAGGTTTGGTGGGATGTGAATAGGCTTTGCTTCAGGAAACAGTACTGCCCAGCACCTGGGTCACCCCCACGGGGCCCTCACCCCTGCTGCCCCGCTACTCAGGACCGGGACACCTCCGCCAGCACAATCCAGCCACACACACACACAGAGTTCAGCCCCGACTCACCGGGGATTACAGAACAGGAGGCAGGAGCATGTTTCTTCAAGCCCCAGGTTCAGAAAATGGTTCTGCCGCTAACGCCAACCACAACGTATAAAAACACAAGGCACAGATGAGAGAGGCACATATGTCTACAACTTACCCCACTAGTTCCTCTCAAGTCGATGTGCTTGACCTGTAGCTCTTCTGGGAATGTCATCAGTGGTAGGACAGGGGACCGCCGGCCTCGTGCTCCCCAAGTGGCATGCTGGGCCCACTTGGAGGCTCAGGGAGCTGTTCATCCCCATTTCAACCAAAGGAAAATGCTCTTTCCCATTTTTCACTCCCAAGTCAAGCTGAACACTGATTTACCCACTGTATTTCAAGATGTTCCAAGCTGGCTACCACAAGACCCACATACAGCCGCCTTCAGACTGTGATCTGTGAAGGCCCCACGGGCGGCGATCTTTTCCTGCTGCAGAAACAAATTTGCCTTCTAGCCAGCTACCGCCGATGCAAGTGAGTGGGCTCGCGAGCGCAGATAAAACTATCAGGCAGCAAACATGGTGGGAAAAGAGCCCCCTGAAGCTCATTACAACACTGCTCAGCGCAGAGCATTCAGAGGAGAATGAAATCAGTTCCAAAGCATCTCCTAATAGCAGGTCCTCGGGTCAACAGGGCTGAGGACTCAGCCGTAGATTATGAGACTGAAGGGCAGTGAGTTGAGAGGCTCGGAGTAGTCCACTGTCAAAAGACACCTTATGTGTGGACTCTTAAGAAAAATGACCCAAATGAACTTATTTACAAAACAGAAACAAACCCATAGACGTAGAAAACAAACTTATGGTTACCAAGCAGGGGGAGGGATAAACAGGAATTTGGGATTAGCACATACACACTACTATACATAAAATAGGTAGACAACAAGGTCCTACTGTATAGCACCCAGAACTATATTCAGTGTCTTGTAATAACCTATAATGGAAAAGAATATGAAAAGGAATATATATATATATATACACATATATATATGAATCAGTATGCTGTACACCAGAAATTAACAACAATATACATCAACTTGTAAATTCAAAAAAGAGAGAGAGACACCTTTGACCTTCTGTAGCCACTCCCTCCCCACCAGTCTGCTCCAGGCCCAAGGTCTGTTTGCCTCCTGTCATATGCCTGCTTCCTTCCAATATCGACCAAGGCACACCACTGGCTAGGGAATTAGTGTCTTCTTCCATGAGGCAACTGGTCAACTCTTCCTCCCGCTCCCACTCTCTTTCAGAACACAACTCTCTGACCATGTCCCTCCTCATTCCAAACTCCCCTTCAAGGGCAACACCACCTCCTGGATCCCTGCACACACAAACAAGTATCCCTCAGCTTCAGGACGGCTCTGAGAATGTTCATGAATTGAGTATGTGTAGATAGTTTTCAAACGTTTTTCTCAATAAGACCACTATTTGTCAATAAAATTTACCGCAGAAAAATGTATGATGTTCACGACATGCCCCCAAAATTGTAAGCTCAAAGATTATTTACAATACAAATTCCCAGCATTTGGGGAGTTGTGACACCTGACTATTGTTGCGTGGAAGCAAATAAATTCACGAACATTGGCTCCAAAGATTTGTTCTCTACACACAACTAAGTCAGACTTGCATATTCTCAGCCTCCAAAGGCAGCGAACAAACAAAAAAAAAGACAACTAACAACCAGAAATGCACAGGAATAAGACAGCAGTAGCTGGTACTTCACAAATGCTTTATGCTAAACCAATGTATATTTTTAAGTGAACACCCAGGTATAAAAGTATAACCTAGTTTGTACAATCAACTTAAGTTAGAAAAATTCACATTTTACCTAAGATTTATTTGACAGTCGTTCTGATGCTCTAAACAAATGAGGAAGAAACAGAAAAGAAAAAAATTTCATCTGAAAAACCGATGTACTCAACTTTAAATTTAAGGTAAATACACCTCTAATTGCTCTAATTGCTTTTTGTTGTTATTGTTGTTAACCGAGTTACTGGGGATTGAACCCAGAATTTCATGCATGCTAAGCACACACTCTACCACTGAGCTATACTCCCTCCCCTTCTGATTGCTTTAAGTCAAACCTCTTTATGGTATTGTTTCAGGAAAATATGACTTAGAATAAACCTATTTCCCAATCTGTTTTTTCCAAACAATCAGTGCTTTATGTCATACAAACTGAGGCCAGACAATGAGATTTTAAATTGATATATATTTAAAACATGCCATTGGAAGCACACAGACATATCTCGACAGATGTTCATATAGATCTAGATTTATATTCAAAAGCAACAGTGATGTGCCTGGAAGCCTTTGGAGATATTCTTTAATCCACTTTCACCACACTATAGATTTTAGTAATAAAAAAGAAGCAGGAAAAAAATCCAACTGTCCCTGCAACAAAAGGAAAAAGATCTTTGTTAACCAGACATTATAGAAAATCAAAGTAGCTTTCTCAAAAACACAAAGCATGTCAGTTTTGAGGTGGACTACTGCTTCTCTAAATCTCAAGACTTTATCTTGAGTGAAATATCAAGTGAAAGTCGCCAGGCTCTCTCCTGGAGCAAAGATGAGCAGAGGGCTGGAGGCGGTCACCTGCAAAAGGGTGTGAGATCCACCTGGCTGAACACTGCAGGTCTCCAATCAAAGCAAAATAATAAAAATGAGTAGCTTAAGTTCTCTATTTCAAAAAGGATACAGAAAGGTCCAAGGCTACTTTCTAACACAATAAACTTTGTATAACTTGCTTCAATTTAGAAAACGTAAATGACCCTCATCATTTTACATAGCAAAAGTGGGAATAAGCTATTTACTTACGTACTCAGAGCATATATTAGTTTTCTAAATCAAAGTTGTATATTATTAAACTTGAGAAACATCCCATCTTTGGGGAATTATCCTAAAGAAATGATCCCATAGAAGAAAAAAATTACATGCAAAAAGGTGTTCATAATACTGATTTATAATATTGAAAAATTACAAACAAGCCAAATGCCCCCAAATAAGGTGGCTCGCTAAACGATTGATGGACTAAGTGCTCAGTGAAATAAGATAGGAATCAAAAGTGACAATTATAAAGACCAAAATAAAGCAGCATTTAGCGATCTTTATAACCTGGTGTTAGGTGAAAAAAAGCCAGCCAACACTGAAACAACTCCCAGGCACCACACCAATGTGAACACTGCATAGGCTTAAACCCGTGGACAGGAGAAGGGCATGAACAGAAGATACCGTTAAGTTTCAGGGTGACATAATTACAGACAAAATTGTTTAACATAGAATTGCACTGATGTTCATACTATAAAAAAAATTTTCAGATGATATTAAGGTTCAATGACCTAATTGAAGAAAACTCTAATAAAACTTCCAAATCCTATAGTCTAAATGGGGCACCCCAAGACAATTCAATCATCTAGGAAAACATCTTACTTAATAACAAGGTCACAAAAAGCTTTAGGCAAGGTTTGTTACCTTTTTCTCTGCCAATTTCTAAACTTAGAATAACTTCCCATCCTATACACCATCACGTTACTTCCCTCGCAGCCTTCAACACTCCTTGTCAAGAGGCAGTACAGTATAGTGATTAAGACCACAGGCTCTGGAGGGCTCTGCTTACTTGTTGATCTCGGCCAAGTGACAGTCTTGCCAAGCCTCAGTGTTCTCAGCTGAAAAATGGGGATGATAATACCTATTTCTACATTAGGCTTCCGTTTTTCAATCCAACAACTTCAAAGGTTCAGGAGACGACAGGTCTGTAGCTAACACACGTCTCTGAATCTAAAACATTCCTGATTTCAATTTGCTGCATATTATTTCCATAAATTATTAAAATGTTTATAAATTCTCAACTTTCTGATGCTCTGCTTAAAATACCAAATTGTCTCCTGCTCGAAACACAAAAATCCATCCACCCTCCCATTGCTCGGATAGTTAGCTGAGCTAAAGAATCTGCACTTTGGAGTCAGGCAGACACAGCTATATGATGTAGAGCAAGCCACCTCACTCCTCTATTCCTCAAAAGGGAAAAGGAATTACATGCCCCCCCCCCAACTAACAGGCTTGACCTGAGAAAGAAAGAAGATACATTAGGGTGCCTGTCAGAGGAGGCACTCAGGAAGCGATAGCTATCATCGAAGTTCTGATCCAGGGCTTCAAAAATAGGTTCACATGGGATTTCTTCGACTAGTGTAGTAGTCTCCTCAAAAGTGCCTGTACGCTGGAATCACCTGGGGAGATTTAACAACTACTATTGCCTGGTCACAACCGCAGCGATCCTGATTTAACTGATCTGGGATGCAGCCTGAGCATCAGGACTTTTTAAATCTCCGCAGGCCCTGCTAACATGAAACGAGGGTTTAGAATCTCTGGGCTATCCTGTCTTCCCTCCTTCCCTCCTTTCTTCCTTTTTTATATGTAAACAAACATAATTAAGTAGGATGAGAGGGATGGGGGTTGGGGAGCATTCTCTTCTAAAGGCCATTGAACCACACAAGTTACAAGCAACTTAGCAGGAGAGGGTATAGCTCAGTGGCAGAGCACGTGCTCAATCCCCAGTACCTCCGTTAAATAAATAAATAAACCTAATTACCTTTCTGGACAAAAAAAAAAAATAAAAAATTTAAATAAATAAGTAAACTTAATTACCTGCCCCGCCCCCGAAAAAAAGCAACTTAAAGGATCTGGAGAAATTATTTTTTTTTCTACAGCTCAATTGCTGGTACTACAACGCGAAGGTAGAAAAAGGGAGATGGGACAAAAAGGGAGAAAATTATTATTTGTTATCTTTGCCTATACCTCGGGACAAAGAAAGGACAAAACTAATACTAGAAATGTCCTAGTTTCTTTCTAAACTTCATAATCTTTTTTCATTAGGCCAGGTGATACATAACAAAAAGACAACCCAACCACAGGATCTTGAGTGAGGCAGTTCAAGACGCGAAGAGAAGCCTGTCTTTCCCCCGTCCTTTCCCTAATTACAATTCTATAACGAAAAGAATCCACAGGCTGATCCTAGGACTGGCATCCAATGCTATATGTTTCTTCTAGGGGTTTCCCATAATAGTTGTGCACACTTGAAAAAGAAGAAGAAACTAGCTAAATAAAACATTTTGAAAGTCAGTCACATTCTCTTCAATATAAACAAAACTTTAAAGAGTTTCCACAGCCACCATGGCGGCGAAATGTTAATATACATTCATTCAAGAATTTGCAGCCATAAGTAAGAAATGCAGAAAAGATTTGCCTAAAATTGGAATTAAACCCATTGCACGGAGGAATGAAGAGAAAGCCTGTTTGGAGGAAAGGGTCTTGGGGGACCTTGACTCCCTTCAGCCTCATCTGATTCAGTCTTCAATAAGCACTTTCTCCGGGCCTGGCATTTGCCAGGTAATAGAAAGGATAGAAAAAGGGTTCTTGTGGGGAACAATCTCAGTTGGTGGCTATACAGCATATCACTACCTATACAGATGTCACGAAGACTTGGAAAGGACCCTTCACCCCTAATTCTTTCGCATTCACATCTTGTCAGTCACCAAGACCAGCAAATTCCAACTACTTAATAACTTTTGAATCCATCCCCTCCATCCGTCCGTCCATCTCCGTAGCCACTGGGTCTTAAGTCACACTCTCTTCATCTCTCATCTACAAAACTGTCTCCTGGCTTGTCTCTGTACCTCCAGTCTCCCTCTTAAATCCATTCTCCACTCTGTCAGAGTGATTGTGATATTTCTAAAACACAAATTTGATCGCCATGCCCCTACTTACAAACCTTTAATAGCTCCCCAGAGCAAAAGTACTTAAACTCTGGAGCATATCAGAAAACTTTTAAGCTGTTAAAAATACAGATCAGCAAGGATTCGGACTCGGGGGCTTTGGGGTATACAGGCCTCGGACCTCAAATTTATTGCTTTTTGTTGGTCTTAAATAATTTCCACAAGTAAACGTGAGGCACACCCGAGTTTGAAAATGACGACTTAATATGAGAAAAATTCCAGCTCCTCAGTGAAGCACACAAGGCCCCTGGCCGTCTTCTTTAGGCCTTGTTCCTGCCACGCGATGGCTTAAAATGCAAACCCCAGCAACCTCAAATTACCTACAGGTTCCCACATGCCATGACTTGCTCAGCTTGTCAAATCTGCCAAGACTCGGTCTTCCGTCAAGACTCAGCCCTACACTTTCTCTAGGAAAGTCTCTTTGACCTCTTGGCCCCCGCCCCCTCCATGCTTTCGCAAAACCTTCTGTGCTTTCACAAAACCCCGGGTTCAGCACGATTAGGATCTTTATCGTGATACATGGAAATGCTTAGAGGTCTCCTCTCTCCAGACTATAGCCTTGAGTCTGGGGGTGAAGTCTTACTCCATTTTGGAACCCCAGTGCTCAGCACAGTGCTGGGGACACTACAGGTGGACAACAAATGTTTGTTAACCTGAACTGTTTAAATTAACTGCTTAGCAATGTAAGCTCCATGGGGACAGAGATTTTTATCCCTTTGTGTAAGGTTCTGCTCACTGCTAAAGCCGCAGCCTCTAGGGCAGTGCATGATATCCCAGAGGTGTTCAATATACACTTCTTGAATGAATGGCAGGAATTTGGAGAGGGCATCATACAGAAGATGCTATTAAGCTGGATTCAGAGGCATTTGAGGAGGGGAGACAGCTATTCCAGACAGAGGGGAAAGTACGTATAAAGGCCTGAAACAATTAAAATCCTGGCAGTTTTAAGGAATAGTGAAAACCATGGCAAAGGGGCTGGAACATTAAGGGTGAGTGATCAGAAAATTAAGGGAACATTAAAGAGAGCATATAGGAAAAAGGACTTGCAAAAGTAGGTGGGGGTCAGATAATGGGTGCTAAGTTAAGAACTTTGGATTTGATCATATAGGCAACTGGGAGCCAGTGAAGATACACAGGTGAGGGAGTGAGATGAACAAATTTGTTCATGACCAAGATGACAACGATGATGATAATGGTAATAATGATAATAGCTGAATAATGAATGAATAGCTGATTATTCAGCTGAATAGCTGAATAATGATAATAGCTGAATGATTATATGAACTATTCATATAATATATATTAATATACTATGAATATATGAATAATATATATTATATATTTTATATACTCATATAACAGCTGAGTAATGATAATAGCTAAATACTCATACACCTGGCTCTGGGTTAAGTGTTTCACATGTGCAATCACGTGTGCAATCACTCTGAGGTAGGTGCTATTATCTTCTGTAAGGAAACAGAGACTCAGACAGGTAAAGTGACTTGCCTTATGACACACAGCCAATAAACAGTACAACTGGGACTCAAAGCCAATTCTGTCCTGACTGTTCCAGGGTGGAGATATCAATACAGGCTGAGATGACCAGGAACTACTTTGTACAGAAATACCTCAAAGAAAAAGCAGAAGTCAGACAAAAGCAGCTTCAGGGTAGGGGTACAAAATCAACCCAGGTATGAGATGCTGGAAAATGCACCAAACAAGAATGCCAGGGAATAGCGGGTGGGGAGGCTACAGCTCAGTGGTAGAGCGCATGCTTAGCATGCACAAGGTCCTGGGTTCAATCCCCAGTGCCTCCATTAAAAAAAAAAAAAACAAGAATGCCAGAGAGTGCAGCTTTTGCTTACCTCTGGGGAAAAGGAATACTTCCCTTCCTTTGAAATGTTTTAGTGTGGTGCTCAAAACTAGAAGAATGCTTGCTACCACAGGGCCCAGAGCTAAAGTAGGTCTCTAGCTACTTGCACTGGGAAAAACAGTAAGACCCAGAGATTTTCAGTATCCCTGAGAATAGAGAACACTCTGTCCTGTTCATTCCTATAGCACCTGGCACTCTGGTCCATAAATATAAGCCGAAATCCAAATGAGCTGAAATTAAAGAGGTAATGAAATTATCCCAGAGATTACACTGGCCTTGACTCCCTCTATCTTAGAATAATGTGGAAAAACTGGAAGGAAGTGCTTCCATTTTTCTTATTTATTTTTATTTGGGGGGGTAATTAGGTTTATTTAGTTATTATTTTTAGTGGCAGTACCAGAATTGAACCCAGGACCTTGTGCATGCTAAGCTCTCACTCTACCACTGAGCTATACCCTCCTCCCCTCTATTTTTTTTAGAGAATTTTTAATTTTTATTTTATTATTTTTTGTGGGGGTAGTTAGGTTTGCTCATTTATTTTTGGAGGAGTTACTGGGGATTGAACCCAGGACCTTGGGTATGTTAAGCCATTCACTCTACCACTTGAGTTATACCCCCTCCTCCCCTCTATTTTTTTAAAGAAGGGTTGGAAGTGTTGAAAGGGCATGGGAAAGACTTGAGACTGTCTGTTTTCACCATATATTCCTGGAGGCAATATTTTATTGCTTTTCTGCACCTGTCTTAGTTTTCCCAGTTAAGGGCAGTCCCCCTGATCAAATAAAGGACCACAAAGCAGATTCCACAAGCATCCTTTGGTTGTTGGTTTGGCCCCAGCTCAAAGAAAGTACCTCTTTCTTGAGGAGGACATAGAGACTTGTATTTAAGAGAATGAACAGTGGAATCAGACCAACCTAGGTTTGAATGAATTATAGCTCTAACACTTACTAGTTGAGAGATCTTAAACAAGTCAATTATTCTGGGCCTCAGTTTCTCCATGCATGCAGTGGGAGTAATATGACCTATACCTCATAATAATTAGATAATTAGGTCAAAATTCAGTGAGATAAATATGTGCAAATAGTTGATACACAGTCAACTCAATAAAAGACAAAGGGGATAAAGGAGATGGGAAGGCATAAATTGGGAGTTTGCGATTTGCAGATACTAACTACTATATATAAAATAGATAAACAACAAGTTTGTTCTGTATAGCACAGGGAACTATATTCAACATCTTGTAGTAACCTATAATGAAAAGGAATATATGTATGTATATGTATGGCTGAAACATTATGCTGTACACCATAAATTGACACAGCATTGTAAACTGTATATGTCAATAAAAAAGAATGCAAACTAAAAACAAAAAAGACAAATGGTATTCTATCTTATGTTTCCATATTCCCTATAGCACATTGTCAAGCCCATAAAAGAAGCTTAGTAAATATTTGTTAGTTGGTTAACAACTAGCTTTAATAAATCTTTATCCCTTTTTGATCTTTTGGCCTTTAGAATTGAAATTTTTAATAAGGCAGAGACAACTTGGTATAGTAAAACACAAAAGGCCCACTATAGCTAACATTTGTGTGTTAAGATAATTGGACTTTTCCTTCAGTATAGTATATTTCATCTCATACTGTGTGAGAACATGGATTCTTCACTTTAATTTAGTGATAAAATATTATGCAGTAGCCACTCTCAAAACATATTGAACTTCATTTGCTTCTTTTAATGAATAAAAATATATTCAAAGCACAGACACTTAGGGAGAGAGCCAACAGGAAAAGCACTCCGCACTTGGCTGATACTTCTTCTGGGTCTTAAAAGCTCTTTGTATCACATTGGCTTCAATCACTGCACAGTCACTGGTGACTCAGAGTCTCAGATTCTAAACATGTTTTCCTGAGATGATCAAAACTGTATTTTGCAAGTAGCACTAACTCTCAAGTAAAAGTAACGTTCAAAAATAGTTCAAAACCGACTATACTTCAATAAATAAATAAATATAAATATAAAGTCAAAAACAAAGGGAAAAAATGTTCACTCTAGACCAGGTTTCTTAACAGCAGCAGTATTAATATTTTGGGCCAGATGATTCTTTGTTGTTGAGGGTTATTCTGTGCTTTGTAGGATGTTTAGCAGCATTCCTGGCCTCTATCCAGTAGATGTCATTACCATCCTCCCAGTCATGACAATCAGAAATGTCTCCAGATATTACTAAATGTCCTATAAGGGACAAATTCATCCGTGGTTGAGAACTACTGCTCTGGAATACTAGTATATGCCTAAGTGCAAACATTTACATTGCTTGCTTAATATATAAATCCTCATGTAAAATATTTAATTTACTACCCAATGGCAATTTCAGCCAGTATGTATATTAAATCATAAACTCCATTGTTATAATACAATATAGCATTTTAGACTTTAAGAGAAGGAATCCTAAGTGTTAGATCTTAGCTGGTTATTGTGATCTCACAACCATTGCATCAAACTAGAAATAAATTATTTCAATTAACCTTCTTAAGACTTTGACTCATTTGTTGATATCTAAAACAAAACTCCACGCAAATAAAAAATCACTAACTATCCTCCAATCAAGATCAAGCATCCGTAAGTTTGCCAACCATGAGCATCCATTAGAGAGCTGAGTAAAGCGATCAAATTATAAGAGATCATAGCCTACTTGGTCAAGCACAGACTTAGTTTCTTTCATAGCTGGTTTCTTAACAGCTGGTTAGGATTTGGGGCAAGTCACCAACTTTAACTGAAATGTATCTTGGTCTCTGTAATACAAGGTTTCCCTCTTGGTACCCTTTGAGGACATTATTGGTAGATCGTGGCTTATTCTTCCTCTCCCTGTTCCTGGAGCCCCATTTCAAAATGTTATTTATTCTGTTAGTGTGCTACCAACTGAAAATTGGGTAGAGGAACACCAGCCATAATGCACATCACTTCCTTTGGCATAAAAAATAAGAGGAAGAAAACAATGGGGTGCCATTTTAGACATACTGTGTTAACAAGGGACAAAACCACTTTTTAGAGGTTGGGGGTTTGTTGTTTCTTTAAAAATAATACTCAATGCCAGTCAAGGCTGTAGGGAAACTGATACACTCTGCTGATGGCAGAAAAGCATAGAGAGCCATAAAGATAATTATGCTTTTTGATACTGTCACACCATTTCACAGACTATCCTAAGGAAATAATCCAAAATAGGTGGAGGAAGTTCAATAGTGAAGAAACAGTTAAGTGAAGTAATCTACTCTATAGATTAAGCAGGCATAAAAATGACAACGCTAAAGGATATGTAGCAACATACTCAATATTGAAAGGTGACAGCTGTGAAGTCTTATGCTTTCATTGTCATGCCATGGATGAATTCAATTATCAAAGAGAAATATGGTGACCACAAGGAAGAGCTTTGGATGAATGCGTCATTATTCTCCTCAGCATTTTTTACATGAGTGGATATTGCTAATTCCAAAGTTGTCATTTAAAAAAAAATCACTCTCAGAAACATTTGTCTACAGTAAGAAAGAGTAGTCAGAAATTAATAACTATACTTTTGTGTACATCTATATTCACAAGACTAATTATTTAATTAAGGATGTCTTCCTCAAAAGTGTAACACCAGGAACAGAGGCAATAAGCCTCGCTTCCTGCTGAGATGCCATTTAAGAGTCTTCCCCAGAGAGGGCTTCTTAAAAAACAGTTATAGAAAACAGATGTCAAAAGCACACTTCATGATTTTACTAATCTTTTCCTGATATGAACAACAACCAGAATTTATTTCAGAGGTTTCCCATACTCATTATTTAATTTAAAAACAGATATGAAGCTCTCTCTTCCTCTCTCTCTCTGCCCATATGAAAAATAATTTGCTTTGATACAAGATGGTGATATAGGAAGATCCTGAACTCACCTTCTCCCATAGACACACCAAATTGACAGCTAAATGTGGGAGAAATTCCTCTGAAAAAAACCTGGCAGAGAACCCCTTCACATGGGGCAAAATGAGAGGGAAACCACATCGAAGTGAGTAGGAAAGACTGAGACACAATTTCACTATAAACTCCAAACCTGGCATGGTGATGCACAGTCAGGAGGGAACCCAAAGCCTGGGGCTTCTTTCTGAGGAGCAAAGGGTTGGTACCCTGTATTGGACACCCCAACTTTTAAGACCAGAACCTGACAGATGAGTCCCTGAAACATCTGGTTTTGAAAACTAGGGCTCACACCCATGAGACTCAAAGGGCCGGGGCAAACTGAGATTTAGCTCTTAATGGGCCCCCACACAGACTCACCCACCCCAGGTCACAGCACAGAAGCAGCCCTTTGAAAGACTCCCAGACTTGATGTCAAAAAGATTCCTTTGATTGAATAAACAAATGGGACCTAATCAAACTTAAAAACTTTTGCACAGCAAAGGAAACCATTGACAAAACAAAAGGACAACCTACTGAATGGGAGAAGATATTTGCAAATCATATGACTAATAATGGATTAATATCCAACATATATAAACAGCTCATACAACTCAACATCAAAAAAAAAAAACTCGATTAAAAAATGGGCAGAAGAACTGAATAGACATTTTTCCGAAGAAGAAATGCAAATGGCCAACAGCACGTGAAAAGATGCTCAGTATCACTAATCATCAGGGAAATGTAAATGCAAATCAAAACCACAATGAGATATCGCCTCACATCTGTGAGAATCGTTATTATTAAAAAGAACACAAATAACAAATGTTGGTAAGGATGTGGACAAAAAGGAACCTTCGTACACTGTTGATGGGAATGTAAATTGGTGCAACCACTGTGGAAAACAGTATGGAAGTTTCTCAAAAAACTAAAAGTAGCACTACTATATGACCCAGCAATTCCACTCCTGGGTTTATATCTGAAGGAAACAAAAACACTAACTCAAGATATATGCACTCCTATTTTCATAGCAATGTCATTTACCATAGCCAAGACATGGAAGCAATAGATAAATGGATAAAGAAGATGTGGTTTGTTTATTTATTTATAATTTTAAATGTTTTATATATATATATAAAATTAGCCATAAAAAAATGAAATCTTGCTATTTGGGACAACATGGATGGACCTAGAGGGAATTATGCTAAATGAAATAAGTTAGACAAATAAAGACAAATACTGTATGATTTCACTTACATGTGGAATCTAAAAAATGGCAATTGAACAAACATAACAAAATAGAAACGGCATCATAGTTACAAAGAACAAACAGGTGGCTGCCAGAGAGGAGGGGGAATGCAGGACCAGTGAAATAGGTGAAGGAGATTAAGAGATACGAAATTCCAGTTAAAAAATAAATAAGTCATGGGATGAAATGTACAGTGTGGGAATACAGTCAGTAATTATGCAATATCTTTGTATGGTGACAGATGGCAACTAGACTTATCAGAGTGATTATTTTGAAGTAGACAGAAATACTGAATCACTATGTTGTGTACTAACATAGTGTTGTAGATCAATTATACTTCAAAAACAAAGCAACAAACTCTTAGAAAAAGAGATCAGATTTGTAGTTACCAGATGTGGGGGGGGGTGAGGGAAGAGGAATTGGATGAAAATGGTCAAAAGGTACAAACTAGAGAAATAAGTACTAGGGATATAATGTACAGAATGATAAAAATAATAGGTGGCAATAGTGATAGTACAGAGGAACGAAACTGTCAGATCTTACCAGGGTCTTAAAACACTGCTGTACGTTATATATGAAAGTTGTTGAGAGTAAATCCTAAGAGTTCTCAGCACAAGAAAAAAAATTTTTCTATTTCTTTAATTTTGTATCTATATGAGGTGATGGATGTTCACTAAACTTACTGTGGTCATCATTTCATGATGTATGTAAGTCAAATCATTATGCTGTCCACCTTAAACTTATACAGAGCTGCATGTCAATTATGTCTCAATAAAAAACTCAATAAAAGTGGAAGGGAAAACAGTATACACCCTTCACAGAGCTCTTAGGGCTGTGAAGACAGATATAAGCCTGTAGGTACATGAAAGAGTCTAACATCACTAATCATCAGAGAAATGCAAATCAAAACCACAATGAGATATCACCTCATACCTGTTAGAATAGCTATTATCAAAAACACAAGAAATAAAAAGTGTTAGCAAGGATGTGGAGAAAAGGGGACCCTTGTGCACTGTTGATAGGAATATAAATTGGTGCAGCCACTGTGGGTAACAGTATGGAGATTCCTCAAAAAATTAAAACAGAACTACCATGTGATCCAGCAATTACACTTCTGGGTATTTACCCAAAGAAAACAAAAACACTAACTCAAAAAAATATATGTACCCCATGTTCACTGCAGCATTATTTACAATAGTCAAGATATGAAAACAACGTAAGTATACACTGATGTATGAATGGATAAAGAAAATGTCGTATATGCATATATACAATGGAATTTTATTCAGCCATAAAAAAAAGAATGCAATCCTGCTTTTTGTGACAACATGGATGCCCTCTGAGGGCATTATTCTAAGTGAAATAAACCAGACAGAGAAATACAAATACCATATGCTCCCACTTGTGGGATCTCATATGTGGAATCTTTAAAAAAAATTTTAAATTAAAAAATTAAAATAAACCACCAAGTTCATAGGCACAGAGAACAGATTGGTGGTTTCCAGAGGCTGGGGAGTAAGAAGGATGTGGGCAAAATGCATGAAGAGAGTCAAAAGTTACAAACTTCCAGTTATGAAATAAGTAATTCATGAGGATGTAATGTACAACATGGTGATATAATTAATAATACCACACTGCATATTTGAAAGTTGCTAAGGGAATAAATCTTAAAAGTTCTTATCCCTCCAAGAGGGGAGAGGATATAGCTCAGTAACAGAGCACGTGCTTAGCACATGCACAAGGTCCTGGGTTCAATCCCCAGTACCTCCATTTAAATAAGTAAATAAAAATCTAATTACCTTCCCCTATTAAAAAAAAAGTTCTCATCCCCTCCAAAAATTTTGTAACCGTGTGTGATGAGAGATGTGAACTAGAGTTATTGTGGTGATCATTCTGCAATATATACAAATATCAAATCCTTATGTTGTACACCTGAAACTAATATCATGTACGTAAATTATACCTCAATTTAAATTTTTTAATTTCAAATAAAATCAAAATAGATATGGAAACATTATAACACCATAATGATCTCTCCCTTCTATCATACTCTATGGATTTCAAGATGAATCATGTGCTTAGCACTATGAAGGATATAAAATAGGCATAAGATGTGGTCCCCATTCTCAAGAAGACTCCAAGTTAGCTGGGGAGACATGCTAAAAATGTCGGGAGGAAACACACCTGAACTTCGTGGTTCAGTTTAAGAGGCTTAGAAAATATGCTGAGCAGCCAGAGCAGGAGCCAAACACCAAGGATAAGTTTACACGTTGGTAGAGAGGGAAGTATGGCACTATTTAAGTTTTCTAAGAAGAATGACATTATCACACTAGTCCCCTGTTTAAACCCCCTCAACTTCCCATCACTCTTACAATAAAATCTACATTTCTTAATGTAGTTTTTAAGACCCTGGTAAGATCTGACAGTTTCGTTCCTCTGTACTATCACTATTGCCACCTAGTGCCACTCCCCCTCTCTTGCCATCCGGAACTTCTCTGTGTTCTTTGAAGATGTCAAACTCCTTCCCACTTCAGGGCTTTTGAACATGCTGTCACCTCTTTTAAAACACCTGATTATCCACCTCTTCTTCAACATCATTTCTTTCACAAAGCTCATCAAACCCATAATTTCTTCTTTGTCTCCCATCCATTAGAATATAAGATCTACAAAAAAAAGAGACTTTACCTGTCTTTTTCATCACTGCATCCCCAGCAACTAGCAGTGTCTAGCGTAGCATAAGATAGACTAATAGAAGAATAAAGACGGAAGTTGTGATTAATTAACTGGGAAGCATGGAACGGCTATGTTAAGAATTCCTGCAAAATAAGCCAAGGAGATCAGAGATTAGAGATGACAGTCAAAGAGAGAAAGCGATTAAGATGAGTCAGTCTGGGGAAAAGGAAGAGCTAAATAAATTCAACTTTCTGGGGCATGTTGAGTTGGCAGTACCAATGGGACGTGCAAATGTTGAGAATATAACAGGAGAGAGGTTATGGTTAGAGATACAGATTTGGGAGCTGTCAGCATTGAGGACCTCAGTGAAGCTCTGGGACGAAGTAAGCTCTAAAAGGGAGAGTGTGGAAAGAAAGGACTGAAATGTTGAAGGCTGGACCTTGGATAAAGGCTAGAGTTAGGCGACAGGAAGAGGAAGGAAAACAAAAGAAGGCGCGGAGCGGTAGATGAAGAATGCCAGTCATGTTAAGAGACTCGCACAGAAGAGGTGTTGCATAGTGTTAAGCTAAGAAGCCAAGGAGGATGAAGACTGGAGTAAAGGCCATTAGATTTGGCAAGAGATCACTGGGAACCTTGGAGAGCCAGCATGCAGTGGAGTGTCGCAACAGAATTGATGCACGTGGCGGAACCAACCCGTGGGAATACATTTTTGTCAGCAAAGTGACAATTCGGGATGACAGCTAACTTTTGAAAGAAGCTGCTGTAATATGATTCTCAGAAAAAGGCGGCTTGAGTCAAAGTGTTAGGTAATGAGAAAAACATAAGCCTAAAATGACTGCGCTCAATTCACCCAACTGTGCGTGAACAGAAAAGCCAGTAACTCACTGGGGGAGAAATCCAAAACAGAAGACAGGAGAGGCAGAGGCTACATATACACACAGTGGGGCGGATGAGTCTCACGATCTCGAGAAAAAGAAACCAGACCCTAAAGAAGCCAGACAGAAAAGAGTACATCTCCTATGAGTCCACTGACATACAATTCAAAAACAGGCCAAATGAATCGATGCTGTCAAAAGTCAGGATAGTGACTGCCTGTCGCGGAAGGGAAGTGGACCGAGGCCCAGCAGTGGCTGCTGCGGTGCTGATCACTTACTGTTTATGAACCGTGGTGCTGATCACCTACTGTTTATCAACGTGGGCGTCAGTAACAGAAGCGTGTTCACGTTGTGACAACTCATCAAGTTGTATGCTTATGATGTGTGTGCTTTTCTGCATGCATATTTCAGTAAAAAGTTTAAAAACCTCAAAGACAAGCATAAGAAGCCTGGTTAGACTAGACTTGTGAGGCCCTCTCAGGCCTTTGGTTTTAGCTAGAACTTCTGGTGGCTGAGAGATGAGAGCAGGCCTGCACAGTCTGCCTTTTACCGCGGAGCTGAGACCAGCAGTACACAAAAAGCACTGGAAGGAGCCACCACCCAGATGCCCCATTTCTCAGATAATGTTTGAATCTGTCTTAAGGCTCTGATTTCCGACAAATTTCCATTGGTAGTCTTTGCACATTTGTTGAACCTGAGAGTTAAAATCAGAGAAAATACTTGAAATTTTCCAAGCTGATCTACACAAGTGATGTAACTTCAGCTAAAACCAGAACTTCAAAGTGAGGCAGGTGGAGGTGGACCGCCACTTCCCTTGTGTTGAAAGGGGTGTACAGCTCTCCAACTTCATTATTTCTCCAGCTGGATCATTTTATAGACTATTCCATTTTTTTCACCTGCTTCAAGCATTAACCTAAAGACATGTTTCCATCACATCTGAACCCAAATAACAAACCCAAAGGAGTCATCCTGAGAAGTATACACCTTGTTCCTCACATTTAATTGCTTATATTGACTTAATCTAATTTTACTAATTAAAAGTTATTCAAGTCGGTTAATTTTTTATGTTTGGAAGCTATTAACAGGTGATTACACATTACCCTTACTATGTTTTGGAACACATCCCTACTATTTAAAACTCACAAGGGACAGCCTCGCAGCTAAGTACATACGGTCCGTCCAGTTCCCTAGGCTTTGCAACCTTTCATCCCCAAAGCATAAAAATGAACATGATGACTTTGTTCCCTCTTCCTTCCATTGATTGTTAATTGATGCTTATTATTGTATTATGGTTATCTCCAAGTTTCTTTAGAGAATCTGAAATACACAAAGTAATTCTGGGCTTACCTGTGAAAAGGAAGAAAATCAAGACCATGATCATCGAGGACCCAAAGTACAAAATAGTGCTTGCAACGTCCGCGATTTGAAGTTTGGTAATGAAGTAATAAACTGTATACATAAAAAGATAAACAGCCATAAAACTGCTGGTAAAAAAGGCTCTCCACCACCAATGATAATCCTGCACAAACAAGTAGAAAAAACAACTTTTTAGATGAAATTCTAGCCATCCATGGACTAGCAATTATTGCAATAACAAGCAACATAAAGTAGGCTCCATAAGATTATGGATTAAAAGAAATAAAACGGGAAGTTTTATAAGAAACAATATGATATGTACCGTCTGACTAATGTACATCCTGCTTGGGATGCCCTAACCTTTATAAACTGTTTCCCGGGTGACCATGTGAGCCCTCAGGGATTATGCTTCTCATGTCTGCATCCTCTCTCTGGAGATGCTGCCTCAGCCCTGGAAGGCTTTCAAATCAGCTTCAATTTACTGGCCAGAGTTGTGCTGGGCCTGAATCAATGCTTCAGACCAGGTGAAAAAGGTTAGTATAGAAGTTTAAACTAGACCTTTTTTTCCCCTCTTCCAGCTTTATTGAGATATAATCAACATACAGCACTATACAAGCTCAAAGTGTAGAGCATAATGATTTGATTTATATATACCATGAAATGATTATCACAAGAAATTTAATGAGCATCTATCATCTCATAGATACAAAACCAAAGAAACAGAAAAAAATATTTTTTCCTTGTGATGAGAACCCTTAGGATTTACTCCCTTAACAACTTTCATATATAATGTACAGTATTAATTATATTTATCATGTTGTAAATTATATCCCTAGCACTTATTTATCTTATAACTGGAAGTTTCTGCCTTTTGATGGCCTTCAACCAATTCTCCCTCCCCCAACCCTGCCGCTGGTGGCCACAAATCTGACCTCTTTTTCTATGAGTTTGTTTGTTTGCTTAAAATAGACCTTTATGACTAATGGGATTTGTTTTAACTGGCTAAATTCAAGACCCGTGGAGGCATGACTGAGGTCAATAATCAGGTTGGTCTCACCCTACCCCATGGACTCCTTCCTGACAATAATTTTACCATAAAGGCACTGTGTTCAAGGGTCAAGGGGATAAACAGTACAGAGAAGAGTGAACATAGCAGGTCTGAGGTTGCTGTCTTTAGAAGGGTCTGCTTGCAAGGTTGACCCTCGGCTTACATCTGGGAATTTGGTATTTAGTCATTCCCTGATTGATAAGACTGGTTTGCTCTACCTGGACTGTATAAACAATGAGATTTATGGTGAACACTTGCTTTGCTTTTGAGAGTCTGGAATTTTTGTAGTTGCTAGGCAGAGGGTGCCTATGTGACTAGCTCCCAGTAAAAACCTTGGATGCTGAGTTTTTGATGGGCTTCCTTAGGCAGAAACATTGCACATATATTCCTGCATTTTTTTATTGTTGGAGAAAGGAGCAAACCCGGTGTGTGCCCCCCACCCCACCCCAAGGAGAGAGAGAAGGCACAGGAAGACTGTACATGGATTTTTCCCAGGTTCCACCTGTGTCTTTTTCCTTGGCTGACCCTGTTGTGCATCCTTTTGCTGTAACAAACCCTAGCTATGAATACATCTACATGCTGAGTCCCTTGAGTCCTTCTAGTGAGTCACCAAACATGTGGGTGGTCTTGGGGACGCCCAAAACACTTTCTAAGAAATAAAAATATATACACATTATACAACTATTAATCTATGTTTCATTAATGCTTGTTGCAGATTTCCTATGCCAAAATGTACCACAGAATGAATGAGTAGCTAAGTGTAATATACAGATAATTATATATCTTTTCCCTTTATTCCTATAGCTCAAGAAGAAAATGCTCTAAGACATCATGGACATAATAATCATCCCTTAAACTCTCTATTGTCACCTTTAGAGAGTCACATTTACTACCAAAATAATAAGAGAGATTTGGGGGATTTAAGAAAACATGCTTCACTACCAACTTAGTTATCCAAAACGATATCAGGGTAAAAATGGGGGTTGCTTGGGGTGAAAAGAACTATTTATGTCCATGGTAACCAAAAGGCAGTGAAATGAAAGTAAGAGAAAAGGTCTTTAGCAGCAATCTCAACCCATAAAATACAATCCTGGCCTAATCTGCAAAAAAATATTAATTGTTAAAAAGAAAACACCATTGAACCAGATCTTTTATGTGTCTAAACTATCAAACCAGTTTTCTATATTTTTCTATGTTAACTGAATATTATGCAGCAATTATAGTAACTAGCCAGAGAGAAATTGCTTTCTGTTTAAAATTTTCCATCAAAGTAGCATTAACTTGATAGCTGCATCAAAATCAAAATGTGTCATTAGGAAAACACAATATAAAACCCAGCCCAAGTCGCAGAGACAATGCAGTTAACATTTATTTCAATTCCTTTCTCAGCACCGACCTCTAACTGCAATAATGCAAGTTGGGAAAGCTTAAAATGCATTAGTTTCTTGTGTCTTTACCTCAGCGCACAAATGAAAATAACACAGCAACACTGTAGCTTCTGAACAAGTAATCAGGAGAATTATAAAGACTAAGAAAAGAAAGCCAAACATGATGTACATCTGATGAGACCTGAAAATAAAAACGACAGCTTTAAAATAAACTTTCACTTAATGATACACGCAGAAAGATCAGCCCAACTCTATACAGTAAACTGTCACACCCTTCTCTCACCTTGAGCTCTTCATTCCAAACCTCTATCTAGCCAAGTACTACCAAAAAACACATTCCCTTACCTACATGGCTCCTTGGCCATATCTTCTCTCATCAGAATCTGTGTTGCTAACTTACCCATATTTCACTATTCATATCACTTAGTTTTCACTTAAGACCCATCAATTTTCCTTATACACATTTGAAAACATGCTTTCTCTTTAGAAATGGGAAGTTGTAAATGCCGTAAACACCAGCGACTACATTATACAACAGAAAACCACAGAATGAAGCGTCATTTTGCCTTTGGAGGTCTGTTGACAGGTAGCCTCTCAAATAGGTCTTTATAGCACAGCTCACATAATTCTATTAAATATACTTTCAAACATGCATCTTTAAAAGCATCTGTATGTGGATTACTTTGAAGGAATGAAGTCATTTCTTTCATAACTCTGAGCTCAGCTGACTAAATCGGCATGAGAAATATATTTTTTTAAAAGCCTTCTGAAAGAGAAGAAGAAATTGGGGAACTGATCAAGAGCCCATTTTAAAAGCTCATGTAAAATGTATACCTGGGTCTGAGGGTGAAGGATGGGGGTTGAGGAGAATCATCTCTATAGTTGATAAATATATACAAAGGTGTATACAACAAGCACAGTGTTGCCAATTGAA
This sequence comes from Camelus ferus, assembly GCF_009834535.1. Taxonomy (NCBI): domain Eukaryota; kingdom Metazoa; phylum Chordata; class Mammalia; order Artiodactyla; family Camelidae; genus Camelus; species Camelus ferus. The sequence goes on along the minus strand of NC_045732.1, from coordinate 90,296,361 downwards.
ACAAGTTAATTTGTCTAAAGAATTTTTCTGTTTTCACTTGAAAATTACTTTTCCATCAAAAACATCTGGAAAATTTGGTTTCTATAATTGATTTTTCAGCATGTTAAAGATTTAGTTGCTGACAAGGTGACAGATTTTATTGCTTATCTTTCAAACAAATTTGACACAATGATTTTAAAAGGTGAGCAACTAATGTGTGTGATTAAGCCTAATTTCTGAGGACTTAAAAGTCCTAGGTTCAATCCCCAGGGTCTCGATTAAAAAAAAAAAAGTTTTGTCTAGAAGATTCCTTCGGGACAAAGTGTTATAAACACACACAGTTGGCAACTGCATTTTATTTTATTTTATTTTATGGAGCCTTTTCCCCATCTCCAAAAATCCCTCCACAGTGACACCCCACTTGGCCAGCTCCTGAAACCAAAATGCTGTCAAGAATCAGGAAGTAAAAAAAAAAAAAAAAAAAACAAAAAAAAAACAAAAACGGGACTCAGAGCAACTGAAATAGCTGTTACAAAGCAGGGACACTAAAGTGGTGGCACTTTAATCAGAGAGCACTGGTTCTTACTTCACATGCATTTCTAACTGTCTTGGTTATTAGAATTCTTAAACCACAACAGATTAAAAGTAGCAAATAAAAAGAGCAAAGCTATAAGGAAAAGGTATCTGACACTAAAACTAACAGTTGAGAAGAAGGAAGATAGAAACCCATTACTTAGAGCTCAGTACAGATGAAGACAAAGTCAGTGGTCTTCAAATTATTTTTAGCAGAGGAACTCTAAATGAAACCTTGCCTGGAAGACCAGTATGGAAAACATCTTTAAGCACCTCCCTCCAAGGGACACCCGTATCCCACCCCTTGCAAAGGCTCAGAGAATTACAGTTTGAGAATAGCTTTTCCAATTCACCTGGAAAGGCTGAAAAAAAGGTTATTAATTTTAGAAAAGGAAATCTTTATAGACATTTCCATCAAAAAGTGGCTTTGAAATTTTGTGAATTAAGTCTTAGTTTCCTTGGTGAAAAATATGAAGACAAATATATGTTTGTATATGCAAGACTGGGACATTGTGCTGTATGCCAGAAATTGGCACGTTGTAATTGACTATACTTCAATTTTTAAAAAAAGTCTTAGTTTCCATGGAAATTTTCCCAGGCCAGACTGCTATTTCCTAGATAAAGCAGGGTAGCAAATGAAGTTCTACCAGACCAGAACTAAACCTCCTTGACACAGGAAAATTCACTTTTTAACAATGATTATTTTTGAGACTATAAAGATACCATACTCACCAAATACTGTTTAGGATGAAAAAAAGTTGAATAAAAGTACAGCCAAAAGGTAAAACACCACCAATTATCATTCCAAAAAGTGGTTTCCTAAAGAAAGTTTGCTGAGGAATCTGGCGGGGAACCTGGTTGATGTGAACTGGATGCTTAAACTGCTCGAAAATAAGTCAAATGAGAATCACAATAAAATAAAATTGAAGTAAATTTATACAGATATTATCACAATACAGAATCTTGAAACTGAACATTTCCAAGAGCAGTTATCCGGGCAGCGGCCAGACCCATGCTGTGCACCACAAATAGGATAATGCAAAGCACAAACACAGTATTAAATTTTTTAGTAGCTGTATTTTTAAGAGTTAAAAAAGGGGAAATTAATTTATTAATAGATTTTATTTGATCTAATGATCTAACATGCCTAAATATTATCATTTAAATTTGTGATTGATATAAAGATTATTAATCGGCTATTCTATATTCTTCTTGTTGTTCTAAGCATTTGAAACCAGTGTGTATTTTATACTTACAGCACATAATTCAGACTACCCACATTCCAAGTACTCAGAAGCCACAATCGGCTAGTGGCCACCATACAAGATAGCTCAACAATAAGGATGTCTATTCTTTCTTATAAATTTCAAGGGAGAGATTGGACAAAATTTACTAGTGACTATTCCAACACGAAATAATATATGATGTCAAAAATTCTCAGGATTTGGCTAAGAATTTGTCTCTGAAAATTTGTCAGCAGTTTTCAGAATTTCTTCTTTTTTCTGCTCTCTGTGGAACTCCACCGCCTGTTTTGTCCTGTCTGATTTCTCCCCTGCAAACGTATGCTGTATCTTTATACAACCCTTTTGCAGTGTGGCCTCATTTAGTCTTCATGGTATACCGCTCCTTTCCCCTTATACGTGGAATAGGCTAACTTCAAATCTGTAAACCGAACAGCTCCATTTCTTGGATTGTATCCTGGCTTTCTTCCCCTGACTATATAATCCTATTACTTTTCTGATGTGACTAAAGTAGCCTTCCTACAATATGTTCTTTTAATTTTGCCCATCAGAGATAGAGGGAAATATAAACAACCTATAAAATGGGAAATACATTAAATAATGTCTTTTAAAGTGTTACTGGCTTTCATTTAATATTTTTAAAAATCTTTTATTCCAAAATGATTATTCATTGTTGTTGTCACCAATGGTACATTTTCCATTCCATATATAGTATATATACTCATTGAGGGATTATTTCAGACATCACTCAATGGTCAAAGTAGTATTTTAAAAGCTTACCTTTCCCATGCTTCCAATGTATGCACCCAAAAATGTTAGTGGTACTGAAATTCCAAGCCACATTGCAAAAATACCTATCAAAGCACCAAAGGAGATGGCAGCCGATGACCCCTCCACCCAAAGAATTAGATTCATGATGAAGAGATTCGCAAAGATGACACTGGGGGGAAAAGTCATCAAAAAACATTATGATTTCAGGAAAATGTTATAAACATACTTGGTGTAAATGTCAGAACACTCTTTTGGTAGGAAAGATATAATAAATTACTTGGTTAAACCCTAGAAGAATATTAAATCACACTGTGTAAACCACTCATTGAGCTGGAGCTTAAACTCAATACCATATAATAAAATAACAGTTTATTATAGGATATAATTTCCACATCCCACTCATCGTTGCACATCCAGAGTCTAGCAAAAAATAAATAAATAAGGTGTGGAGCAGTATATCATTGAAAAACTCAATATGCAATATAGTGAACACAATTAAGAAAATACATATATTAAAAACAGATTTTAGAATCCTAGACTGAAATGGGCTATAAATAGCCTCAAGTCAGACAAGTATTCATTTAAAACAAAGAGTTTTAGGTATACATAAAATAGATAAAATAAGTTCATACTACATAGCACAGGGAAATATATTCAATATCTTATAGTGGCTTATGGTGAAAAAAAAGTGAAAATAAATATATGTATGTTCATGTATGGCTGGGGCATTGTGCTATACACCAGAAATTGAAACAACATTGTAAACTGGTTGTGCCTCAATAAGAATAAAAATAAAATTAAAAATAAAACAGTTTTAAATTAGTCATTCAAAATCAGCAGGTCAGCTGCTAAGTCTGCTGGATAAATCCCCAGGCAAGCCCAGCTAGGGTGTCTGTGTGTGTTCCAGACAAGTTTGATCCCGGCTACAGGTGAGTATGGGCATGCATATGGATTTGAGTATCTCTGAAAGCCGAAAAGGTGAAGTTGAAAAAGTGGGATGAGGCTAGATTGTGGAAGGCTTTGAATGTCAGGTTAAGGAATGTAAGCTTTATCCTGTCAGCATCAGGAAGCAACTGAAGGGTCTTTACACTCACAGCTGTGATGTACATGGTGCAGTTTTCCAAGGAGGTGAATCTACAGCATTTCGAAGGTCAGACCAAAGGGAGGAGATACTAGAGACAAGGAGACTGGATATAAGGTGGTTAAAATCTGTACAATGTGGTGGTGATTGTTAAAATGTAAAGTATGGATAGAAGGATACAAAAGACATAAAGAATTAAAAGACTTCAGGTTAACAGAAACAGACGCACATAGAAAACAAACTTATGGTTACTGGCGGGGAAGGTGGGGAGGGACAAACTGGGAGTTTCGGATTTGCAGATACTAACTACTATAAATAAAATAGATAAACAACAAAGTCCTACTTTACAGCACAGGGAACTATATTCAATACCTTGTAATGGCCTATAATGAAAAAGAATATGAAAAGGGATATATATATACTCAGATCACTATGCTGTACACCAGAAATTGACACAACATTGTAAATCAACTATACTCTAATATAAAAAAAAGACTTTGGGTTAAAGATGGCATATTGAACTCACACATTTAGCTTTGCTCCCTCCTCAAAACCCTGATAAAATTATAGTAAAATAATTTTTAAAAGGCATAAATACACAAGGATGAGGGATACAGGAAAGAAGACATTAGCAGCAAATTTTGGAAACCAGTTAGCAGACAGCCAAATAGTAACCAAGTTAGTAGAAAGGGAAAAGTTAGTAGTTAGGGAAAGCTGAAAGGCAACTCAATTTATATCACAGAGCCCCCAAAAAGGCTCAGGAATTTGTAGTGCCATGTGCCTCTGTGAGTAGAGGTAAAGGAGGGTCTAAAACCAGGAGGACTGGTGAAAAGTCAGCCTAAGATGCTACTAGACCTGCAGATTCCTTCCCCAACTCTGCAGAGCCAAACAGCTCCCCTTCCCAACCCCAGTGGATGAGGGGGCTAATCCCTTAGAAAAGATCCCTGAATCTCAGAAGAAAACTTTACCAAAGAAAATCTATGATCCTCAGAGAAATTAGAGAAGATATTGTGACCACAAGACAAGAAAAGGACATTTTGAAGGACTTTTGAGAAAATAAAAGAGCTCTTTGGAATTAACAATACAAGGGGAATTTAAACCTCAATAAAAGTATTGGAAGATAAAGCTGATGAAATGTCTTAGAACGCAGTGTTTGAAAAAAAAAAAAGAAATGAAGAACAGGCAAAAATATAAAAGGAAAATTAGGTGATCAACCCAGGTATAGGAAAAACAGAAGCTACATGAATAGACAGAGTTCTTTCTGAATGTCTTTTAGGGATATTAAATATTTGCTCAAAATTGAACAGCTGATAAGAGGTAGAGCTGGGATTCTTATTCAGATGTGTGTGATGGTTTTTAAGAGCAAGCTTCCTCCATTCCATTGTGCTGTAATAAGGTAGGAACCAACCCGACCAATCACATCTCTCTTCTCCTCCCCTGAACATTTTGTCTAAGATCAGAGACAGGGACTGTGGTAACAGCCATTTCATAATGCACCAGGTTAGGCTTTAAGGTCTACTGTTTAGAGGATCTCTGGTTTAGTTCTTTAGCTGTAAATTCTCTCAAGGGCCATTCCAATTCTGGGATCTTAAAGCCGCCTTCATATTTACCACCTATTTTCAGTTTCTTGCTTTTTTCCAATTTTTTATTTAGGATCACTGTTTCGGATGCTTTCTCACTTCTCACCTCTCACAATAAGTGATTTGGTCCTTTCTAAATCAGCTTCAGTGATTTGTTCTTTCATTTTACTATTTCTTCTTTTAATATTATCGTATTATTTGGGTTATATTTAATTTTTAGAGGAGGTGCTGGGGATTGAACCCAGGACCTCATGCATGCTAAGCATGTGCTCTACCACTTGAGCTATATCCTCCTCCTTATTTTACTATTTCTACTTCACCTTTTCCCGTTATGTTTACCGTCTCTTCTGTGTATTGACATCTTTTGCAGGAGGCATATCCATTCTGGTCTTTAAAGGCTCATGTTTTGCTCCAGCAGGAGATGTAGTTTCAAGTCCTTTCAAACAACAAATACAACCACAAAATCTCCACACTGTCTCATGTTTCTAGCATCTCAATAAGGGAGTCTAGTTCCCCATGATTTAACCATACTCCTTAAAATGTTTTTTAATACCTTTCTGCTCTAATGAATTTGTTTAGCCACAATATTCCTCTGCCATATTTACTAGCTTATGAGAGATTCATTTCAGCTGTTATCATTCCATGGCCAGAAGAATTACTTCTCACTTGACAAAACATAACCTCCCTTTTTATACATAAACTCAATTAACCCATCTCAACAATTTCCCTTTTGAAAGTACGCTCCAGAATGTTAATATGTCTTTAACAATTCTGTAACTGTCCTTCAATTTCATGTTTTTATATCCTAAATATTTCTTCGTTTGTCAATCTCTAATTATTTCTAGACCTTTTCATGGAATCTTAAACAGCAAAACTAAAAGGAAACTTAAGAGGTCACTTGGGTCCATCTCCTATTCAAAACATTTATTCACACATTCATCAAACATTTATTGAGTACCTATATGTTAGGCCCTGGTGTTCCAAGGTAAATAAAACAAAAATTCTTGCTCTGAAAAAGCTCAGTCTAGTGGGGGACAGAGATAAACAAATAAATTACAACATAGGAAATGCTATAGCAGATGATAAACAGAACAGTAGGAAAACAGAAGGAAAGAGTGACCAAAAATGCTTTGTAGCTCACAAAACAATTTCACAACCCATTAGTTCATTTACTTCTCTAAACAACTCTGTAACACAAGCATTACAGGCAAGGAAATGGACAATCAGAAAGGTTATAGGACTTCCCCAAAGTCACTTATCTAATACTGAACGCTGGAATTCAAACTTTCTTCTTTTAATTTTAAAGTTTGAGTACATGCTCATCAACTTATACTGACTCTTGCCTTTCCTATCTACCACTTTTGGGATTACATGCAGGAAAAGTACAGCATTTAATAATCCTGCTTTCTTCAATTTCTTCTGGGGAGCATTTATGTTCATTAGTTTAATTGCTTCTCCATCTAAATTCAAATCCATTTTTACATTGTCCATTTATTTACCATGAGGCACTGAAATTCTCTTTCAACCTACCACATTCTAAGAAATAAGAATCCCAGTACCTTATGATTCTCTCTCTCATCTGCCTAAGAGAGTCCCTAAACCACGATGTATATTCTTTGTATCATGCCTGGTGTATCGCTTTTAAACTGCGTTCAGTTCTACTAACAGAATTAGGAAACTGAATCTGTTTTGCATTTGTAATTATTCATATGATTTAGTCATTTACTGAGCACTAACTTCATATAAAGCATTAGGTTACATACTGTGAAAGTTACAGAAATTAATGACATAATACTCACCCTCATGAGTCTTAGAATGTAGAATGAGAGATAAGACATATCACAAATAACTGCAATCTAAGGAATACTGTAGTAAGTGTTGTAATAATGGAAATAGACATTGTACAATTTCAAAACATGAAAGTAGTGGTATCTGAGCTGAGAATTAAAGAATGAATAGAAAGTTGGCACTGAAAAATTGGAACAAAGGGATTACAAATAGATGTAACAGCTTGAGCAAAGGCATGATAGTAGAAGAAAATAGTAGTTAATAACCACAACTACCATTTATTAAGCACTTAATATGTGCTAGGCACTGTTCCAAATGCTTTACATACATTATACCATTTAATCCTCACAACAACCATATGAAGTAGATAATACCATGATTTCTACACTGCAGATGAAGAAGCCTAAGATTTAGAAAGATAAAATAACTTGCTTAAGGTCCCATGATTAGTAAATATTATTTAAAACTCCTTTTGTCTTTCAAAATTAAAAGGCAACTGCATAATGCAATAATTATAAATCTGTATTGATGAGCATACAAAGTATTAAGATATAATTCACATGACAATAATAGCACAAAGGAGGAAAGAGGAACAGGAGCTATATAAGAGCATATAATGTTTTACATAATATTGAAATTAAGTTGATATTAATCTGAACTAGACTATTATAAATTGAGACATTAATTGTAATCCATAAGGTAAATGTAATCCATACATGTAATCCATGTAAACCACTAAGAACAAACTCAAAAAAAAAATAGTAAAAGAAATGACAAGGTAATAAAAAGAGTACACTAAAAAATATCTATTTAACACAACAGAAGGAAGTAATGAAGGAACAAAAATGACCTAAAATTTATAGAAAGAAAGTAGCAAAATATCAGACATAAATCCTACCTTATCAATAATTATATTAAATGTAAAAGGATGAAAAGTCCAATTAAAAGGTAGAGGTTGGCAAAAGGGACCCCAAAAAATGATCCAAATATATGATGTCTACAAGAGACACAATTTTGATTCAGAGACACAAATAGGTGTAAAGTGAAAGAATTTTACATATAATTGACCCTTAAACAACTTGGGTTTGAACTGCATGGGTCCACTCATAAATGGATTTTTTCCCAATACATACTACAGTACTACACAATCTGCTGTTCATTGATTCCGTGGATGCAGAATCGTGGATATGGAGAGTAACCAACTCTAAAGTTATACACAGATTTTCAGCTGCAGGGTATCAGGGTCCCTAACCCCCATGTTGTTCTAGGGTCAGCTGTATAAGAGATCTATATAAGATCTCTAGATATATAGATATATTATGCAAACAGTAACCAAATAGAGCTAGAGTGCTATACTTCTATCAGACAAAGTAGACTTTATGACAAAAAGTATTATGAGAGATAAAGAAGGACTTGTATTACAATAAAAAGGTCAATCTATCAAGAATATATAACAATTATAAATATATATGTACCCAACATCAGACCCCCTAAAATATATGAAGCAATAACTAACAGCTGAAGGAAGAAACAGACAATTCAACAATAATAGTTGGAGCCTTGAATACTCATTTTCAGTAATGGACAGAACAACTAGACAGAAGATCAACAAGGAAATGAAGGATTTTTAACAACACTATAAACCTTCTAGACCTAACAGACATCTATAGAACACTCCACCCAGTGACAGCAGAATACACACTCTTCTCAAGTGTACATGGAACATTCTCCAGGATAGACCATATATTAGGCTACAACACAAGTCTCAATAAATTTAAAAGATCTGAAATCATACAAAGTATAATGTCATTGAAAGGAATTAAAGACCAAATAAATAGAAAGACACCCTGTGTTCATGAATTGGAAGACTTAATATTGTTAAGATGGCAATATCCCCTTAATTGACCTACAGATTCCATATAATCCCTATCAAAATCCCAGCCAGCTTTTTGAAGAAACTGAAAAGTTTCTTCCTAAAATTCATAAGGAAATGCAAAGTTCCAGGATAGTCAAAACAATTCTGAAAAAGAACAAAGCTGGAGGACTCCTACTTCCTAATTTCAAAACTTATAAAAAGCTACAATAATCAAGACTGTGGGCACTGACCTAAGGATAGACATACAGACTAATGGAATAGGATTAAGAGTTCAAAAATAAACACACAGATTTATGGCCATTTGATTTTCAACAAAGAAGTCAAGACAATTCAATTGGGGTAGAAGAGTCTTTTCAACAAACAATGTTGGGACAATCAGATATCCATGTACAAAAGAATGACATTAGACCCCTACATATATACAAAAAATTAACTCAAAATGGATCGAAGACCTAAATTTAAGATGTAAAACTATAAAACTTTTACAAGAAAACATAAGCATAAATTTTAGTGACCTTGGATTAAGCCTGTTAAATATGACACCTAAAGCACAAGCAACCAAGGTAAAAGTAGATGAATTGAATGTCATCAAAATTAAAAAGTTTTTCACTTTAAAGAACACCATCAGAAAACTGAGATGACAATTCACAGAACGGAAGAAAATATTTACCAATCATATATCTGATAAGCACCTAGTAACCAGAATACATAAAGAACTATTACAATTCAACAATAGAAAGAAAAATAATTCAACTTTAAAATGGGCGGGGGGAGGGGAAGTAATAGCTCAGTGGTAGAGCGCATGCTCAGCATGCACAAGGTCCCAGGTTCAATCCCCAATACCTCCATTTTTTATAAATGGGCAAAGGATTTGAATAGATACATATCTAAAGAAGATATGCAAATGACCAATAAGCACATGAAAAGATGTTCAATATCATTAGTTATCAAAAAACATAAACTAAAACTGCAATGAAATATCAGTTCATAACAACTAGAATGGCTATAATCAGAAACAGATAATAACAAATGTTGGCAAGGATGTGGAGAAACTGAAACTCTCATACATTGATGGTGCGAATGTAAAACGGTACAACTTTTGAAAACAGGCTGGCCATCTCTTAAAATTGCAAGCACAGTGACCATATGACCCAGCAATTTCACTCCCAGGTATATACCCAGTATCTAACTAGTAGAATTAGAAGTATATGTTCACTCCAAACATTACATACAAATGTTCATAGCAACACTATTCAGATTATCCAAAAGGTGAAAACAGCCTAAATGTCCATCAACTAATGAGTGGATAAACAAAAAGTGGTATAATGAAACAGCAGAATATTGTTCAATCATAAAAGGAATGAAGTAGTGATACATGGTATAACATGGATGAACTCTGAAAACATTATTCTAAGGGAAGGAATTCAGACACAAGAGGTCACACTTTTCATGATTCCATTTATATGAAATGTCCAGAATAGGCAAGTCCAGACACAGAAATCAGATTAGTAGATAAGCAGGTGAAAAATTCCAAAGGTATTTTTCAGACATAAAAAAAGCAGCCCTAAAATTTGTATGGAAATACAAAAGATCCCAAATAGCCAAAGCAATCTTGAGAGAAAAGAGTAATGCTGGAGGCATCACATTTCCTGATTTCAAATTATACTACAAAGCTACAGTAATCAAAACAGTATGGCAATGGTATAAAACTAGACACATAAACCAATAGAACAGGATCAAGAGCCCAGAAATAAATCCTTATATATATGGTCAACTTATATTTGACAAGGGAGCCAAGAATACTCAATGGGGAAAGGATAGTCTCCTCAATAAATGATTTTGAAAAACTAGATAACCAGATTCAGAAGAATGAAATTGGACCGTTATCTTATACCACTCACAAAAATTAACTCAAAATGGATTAAGGATTTAAACATAAGACCTGAAACCATAAACTCCTAGAAGAAAACACGGGGTTGACTTCTTGACATTGGTCTTCACGACAATTTTTTGGATATGACACCAAAAGCATAAGCAAAATAGCAAAACTTAAGTAGAACTACATCAAACTGAAAAGCTTCTGCACAGTGAAAGAAACAATCAACAAAATGGAAAGACAACTTGCAGGATGGGACAAAATATTTTCAAATCATATATGTGATAAGGAGTTAACATCCAAAATATATAAAGAACTCAGAGAACTCAACAGCAAAAAACAAACAAGCAAAAACAGTCTGATTAACAAATGCACAGAGGACCTGAATACACATTTTCCCAAAGAAGACATACAAATTGCCAAGAGGCACATAAATAAAATGTTCAACATCACTAAACATCAGAGAAATGCAAATCAAAACCACAAGGAGCTATCACCTCACACCTGTCAGAATGGCTATCATCAAAATGACAAGCGATAACAAGTGCTGGCAATGATGTGGAGAAAAGGGAACCGTCATGCACTGTTGGTGGGAATGTAAATTGGCACAGGCACTATGGAAAACAGTACGAAGGGTCCCCCCAAAATTAAAAATAGAACTACCATATGATCCAGCAATCTCACTTCTGGGTATATATTCAAAGGAAATGAAAACAGGATCTCAAAGAGATATCTGCACTGCACTCCCATATTCACTGCAGTATTATTCACAACCTGCTCAAGTCCTCATTATCTAGAAAGAGGCAGAACTGGGAAATGAACCCCTACGTGTATAGAGTGTAAGATGTGTGTGTGTGTGTGTGTGTGTGTGTGTGTGTGTGTGTGTGCTACCTCTCCACTTTAATGTATGGCTATGAGTTGTTGTTATTGTTGTTTATAATGAAATTATTTATAAATAGGTAACACATGCATATGGTACACAACGTGAAAAGTAAAAAGAAACATAGACAGTGAAAAGAAAGTGAAATAAATAGCCTCTTTCACACCCCTGTGTCCCAGCCACCCAGTAACCCACCCAGGAGACAACATCTGTTAACAGTTGCTTTTCAAATTGAAAAAGTTAATTTTCACAAACCTGTGGTTTGACATGGTATCATTTCCCAGCCCATGTAAACCTGAGCCATGTTGTTATGGATTTCTACTCTAATTTTTAAATATTTCCACATAAAACATTCTTCAAAATTGAACCCATAGAAACCCATGATTTAAAAAACAGCTCATAGTGCATTGTAAATGCTAACGCTTTTCAGACATTAATTGTTCAATTTAGCTAGTCAAGCTTAGTGACACAGCATATTTTAATTCTTTTACATTTTCTATTTCAATGACATCACTTCTTTTTACAATAAGGTGAAACATCTGTCTGACGAAAAATGGGCCATTATTATTCATCTTAAGCCACGAAGGCAGTTTCAGGGGAGATTTACATTTATTTCCTTTATAGTGCTAGCATAATGCATTATATAGAGTAAAAAAACAAAACAAATTTTTTAAAACACAATAAATATGCTGAATAAGTAACTAAATCATGAAGAGAATAGTAGATGGTTTATTGACTAGTTCTGGAATGCAATATCCCTTGTGTTACAATCCAGGATAATGACTTTTGCACAAGGCACTTTGTTGTCAAAGTTATTCAATTTCAGATGCATCTGAGTCTTGAACTTGAAGCAACAAATATCTGAAACACTGTCAAGGACATCGTTTTCTTACATAAATATATGAAAGCATTCACCTCAGGAAAGACCACCCATTCTAGTTTCCTTGAAAACAGTTTTAGAAAAAGCAGATGGCTCTATTCAAGGTGGTAAGGGGGAGGGGAGTGCATTGCCTTTATTTTCAATAAGTCAAAAATTCTGTGGTACATACATATATTTAATGTGCAAACTTGTAATGCTCAGTCCTTTCAATGGTATCACCTTTTCCCCCGGAGTTTAGAGAAAACAAGCCACGTGTAGCTAGAAGATTATGAGTTGACTGAACCTGTCGCTGCATTGTACTGTGTATGGCATTATACTCAGGCACAGAGCATTTGCTCTCATTTTGTCACTAATTAGTATGTAATGTAACTGAATTTACCATGTATAACTTTCATTACAGGACTCCCACTATTGTGACACACTTCTAGCCTCAAGGACATGGGACTTTGGTAACAAATAGCAACTAAAGTACCACATAACAATTAAGATACAATCTACTGCATTTTCCTTTAAAAAGAAAAAATCTTGTCCTTCAGAACATATGAAGGAAAGATTTTTTTAAATGAAATACACTATGGACTGAATTGTGTCCCCCAAAACTCACATGTTGAAGCCTTAATCCCTAATGTGATGGTTGTTGGAAATGGGGCCTCTAGGAAGTAATTAGGTCTAGATGAGGTCATGAGGGTGGGGCCATCATGATGGCATTAGTGCCCTTACAGGAAGAGACACCAGAGAGTTTGCTCTCTCTCCTTTTCCCTGCCATGTGAGGACACAGCAAGAAGGCAGCCATTAGCAACCAGGAAGACAACACTCACCAGGACCCAACCCTGCTGATACCGTGGATCTTGGACTTCCCCAGCCTCCAGAACTGTGAGAAAATAAATACCTGTTGTTTAAGCCACCCAGTCCATGGTGTTTTGTTACGACAGCCCAAGCCGACTAAGACAAAACGTATCAAAGAATTTGGAGATAAAACCTTAAGCGAGTCAGCACTTTATCGATGAGGTATTACGGGAAGAGCACTGGATGGGATACAGGGGTTATGTTCGGGTATATACAGCCTGGGCTCCACGACTGACTTCACGTGTGACCCTGAACGCGTGGATTCCACATCTCTCTAATTACGGGACCGGATGAGCTCCTGCTACAGCCACTGTGCAGCACCACCCCCACCCCTGCTCCGACCATGACTCTGCCTGGGGACTGCAGTCACTAACGACACTGCAGTAGCTAGGTGAGACAGGAGGAAATAATCACTGAAGGCAGGGAGGAGGAGAAAGACACAAAGTGCTGCATACATTACCACTCTAACATGACATATAAGGCAAGGTGCAGAACTGCGAGGAGCATTTATGAAACCTGCTTCAAAAACAGAGATCAAAATGGAATACTGTCACACCATCGCCATCTCTTTGCACTAGGGGTTAAGATGTACGAAAAGATGAAAAGAACACAGATACAACAGAAAAAGAATGCTGCAGACACAGAATACACAGTGGTCATTCATCTCCTTGCTACTCTTCATTATCGTGTACCATGATTTTTCCAACATAAAGTATAAATAAAGCATAATTGCATAGAAAAAAGAAAACGTGAGATACTAACCAAGGACACAGCAGTGCTGTCAGCAAAAAATTTGTCTTCCACTGAACACCTCGAAATGCTGAGTAAGTAAAGGACAGAAGAGTTACATTTGATTTAATCCACTTTATACTTTATAGTAACCAAGATACAATTACATTTTGATCAGTCAGCTAAAATTCCGCCATGCAATTTTCTTTGGCTTTTTTTTTTAACGGAGGTACTGGAGATTGAACCCAGGACCTTGTTTATGCTAAGCATGTGCTCTACAACTGAGCTATACCCAACCCCCTGCAATTTTTGAATTTTTTTATTTTACAGCGTTTTAATTTCCACATTTAACACACCAACATACTGGACTAATAACAGTTGTAATGCTTACTCTTATACATTTTAGCAGACACATATCCAGCAGAGGTTCCCAGAAGGACCCATAATACAACAGCACAGGTCATTAAAGCGCCCCGATTGGCAGGGGAGAGGAAACCAAGACAGACCAAAACTAAAAGCATAAAAAAGAAATATCAAACCAAATGACAATAATAGCCTCAAAAGCACATAGGACTTAATAATAAATTGAAGATCATCTGATCAAGACATATTTTATGAAACAGTTTACAAGGAAATTCTTTGATGTCATTCACTTAGCAAATGTTCTAATGACGTCTTCTTAATGAAAAGATCTGATTTTCAATACAAGGCAAATGATATGTTTTCAATTTAGTCTTTAGTCTCACTGTTTAAGTCAAAATTAAAGAAAGTATCCCGCCCTCCCTACTCCAGTAGTCACTCCATAAACAGAAAATCATTTTCCCACAAAAATTTCCTTCCGTTTCCTTTTATTCAAGATGAGGAATATAAACATCAAAGTGAGACTTGGTCTCAGGAAAATATAACCCTCAGAGCTGAATTGTGAAATTATCACTGACATCTGAAATACCTAATAAGCCATTTTTATAGCAGCTTTGTTTTTAAAAAATCACTACTCTGGTTTATCAAAAATTGACAAAATCCACTTTTAGTTTATAAATGAAGGCAGCTAGGGTTCACCAGCCATTGTAAGCCTACTAAAGATGCCATTCCACTTACACATTTAAAGACCAGCACTTATGCTTGTCATAGCATTTCAAAATGCTAGTCCTTGAATTGTAACTCCCTGAGTCCACTTAAAATATGATTCTACCAAAATGCTGATTTTCAAGCAAGCATCTACTTTGCAAAGCAAGGAACACATGGACATTACAATAAATTACTCAGAATTGAAGAAGCTATGAAAGGTCCTTGATACAGGAACATATTCAGACTCAATATTCTTAATTTAAGAGGACAGAAAGGTAAGTACTGTAAAACACATGTTTCCTTAAACCTTACGGTAGAATTTTCAAAGTTCTTTTGTACACACGAATCAAAGTTTAACATGTGTCGGCAGTTCACTAAGAATGTTTAAGATGACACATATTGATCTGAGCCTACTCACGTAAAGTAATAAACGTCATAATCAAAACTTGTATTCCTTGACCCAGGAAAGC
Organism: Camelus ferus; assembly: GCF_009834535.1. Lineage (NCBI taxonomy): Eukaryota > Metazoa > Chordata > Mammalia > Artiodactyla > Camelidae > Camelus > Camelus ferus. The sequence continues at coordinate 90,280,723 of NC_045732.1, read as the reverse complement.
TGATAGCAACATTCTGCTCCTTGGAGGTCTGAATACATCCCCATGAACCAGCTTCCAACCAAATTCCTTCTGGGCATCTTCCTGCATAGGAAAAAGTCTTCAATAAATACCTGAGTTACTATGACAGAAAGTGACAAGAGCCCCAAAAGTTAGATGAAAAGGAATTTTCCTCTAAAGACAGACTAACTGGAAACCAACAGTTCATTTTGGATAGAGTAGGTCTCTGGAAGGTCTGTTATCCTGCCATACAAACTAGCTGTTCCTTTATTCTGTTTTGCATTAGAGGGAGTGTGCTATTATACAAAGCACACAACTGGCTTGATTTTCATTAAGAAAGCAAAACAATTTAACGTACATAAAAAAATCAACCAATTCCATCGAAATTAAAAATTCACCAATACATAAATGATTACAAGAGTCAAAACAGTGTAAATTAGATAAAACTAAATTTAACCTAAATTACAGTATTCTACAATGTTTTGTACATTTATCTCATGCTCCAAATGAATGAAAATCTTAATGATATTTTGAAAGTTCAGAAACATGAAAAGGAATGTAACCAAAGAGTTGATAGCAAATAACTCTCTAATAAACTTATCTGTACTTTTTAAGAATCCACACAGCACTCTAAACTTTCCGATTCAGCATAATATGCAAAATTACTAAACATCAAAAATGTATTGTATTCAAGGTGTTATACTCTAAGTAGAAATACAACATTGAGAACTGGGCAAAGCAGGCACTCAAATATTTGCTGAATCAAATATGTGCATTTTTACTTACTGGAAATCTCATCTGATTATATCTGGTAATATCTTTATGGACAGTCTTTAGTGTGATCATAGCCACCATTCCAGATAAGAAGAGAATGATAACAAAGGAATTTATAATACTAGAAAATATAAAGAAGAAAAAAGAGAGAGAAGTTAAATCTCAAGTTCCTGATTTGAACAGTAAAAAGAAAATGTGTGTACATGTAAAAAAAAAAGGACATGCTAATTATTCTGTCGAAAAGTTTTCCAAGGCTAAACTTAGATCAGGGGCTGGATACATCAATATATTAAATAAAGTTAAAGCTCTAACACAAAAGTGTATTACAAATAAAGCAGCAGGCAGAGGGTATAGCTCAGTGGTAGAGCACATGCTTAGCATGCATGAGGTCCTGGGTTCAATCCCCAGTACCTCCAGTAAATAAATAAATAAATAAATAAATAAATAAATAAATAAATAAATAAATAAATAAATGTAATCACCCCCCTCCAAAAAAACACAAACATTTAAATAAGATTTTCAATATGTTAAATAAATAAATAAAGCAACATAAGCAACATGACTATTAAGGTTATTTTAGAACTTTTTTAAGATTACATTCCCAAAAAGAAACAAGGGTAAGTGAATAAGATCAGGAACACAAACTTAGCTCCAGAACATGGAGCTGAGAATGGAAATTCAGGAATCAAGGCTGAATTAATGGCTGACTGACATCTTAGCTGATGGACCAAGGCTTTTAACTGGATCAAGATTCAGGGTAAAGATTCCACAGGCCACTTACCTACCAGCTCTTACTGTTTCCATAACTGAAACTTTAAAACTATGCCTAAATCCAAATTAAGACCATTCCACCACCCAGCCAAACCCAGACACATCAAAAAATTTCACCAGAATCTATGAAAAGGCCAGCACTGTTTTACAAAGATGTCTATAAGATGATGTCTAAAATGTCTGTTAAATGTCATAAGTAAATTAGCTTGTGACAGAAACTTAAAAAGTACATTTATTGTTAGATTATAAATATTAATACCACTAGAGATTAGCCCCACAATTTATCTGGATGCCCTTCCCTTTCACAACCCCTTTGGGGAAACCATTTAAATAAATTTTATCTGAAGAGAGTTCAGGGCCGGGGTGACAAAAATGGGACCTGGACTATTGCCCAAACAGATTTTCTGGAAAAGCTACAATATGATAACAATGAGGAGGATGAGAATGAGGTACAGGAGGAGGAGGAATAAGAACAGAAGTAGGAGCAGGAGTGAATGCTATTCTCATTTTTTACAATTTTTTCCTGGTCTTTTTTATATATTTTTTAAATTTTATTTGGGTTTTTTTCCCCCTTAACAGAGGCACTGGGGATTGAACCCAGGACCTTGTGCACGCACGCCAAGCACGTGCTCTACTGAGCTATAATCCCCATCTCCCCTCATTTTAATATATATTTTTTTCTTTTCAAGGGGAGGGTAATTAGGTTTATTGATTTATTTTTTAGTGGAGATGCTGGGGATTGAAACCAGGACTTCATGCATACTAGGCATGCACTCTACCACTGAGCTGTACCCTCCCCTCCCCCGTTTTAAAGGCAATGGTAATGTAAGGAAAACCATCACTTCAGAAGACCATACTCATAGTGTCACACCTTGCCTTACTTTCGTCTTTACCTTTATAGCCTTTTTCTACCCCAAATTGCTGTATTACAGGATGGGAGGATACCAGGGAACAAAATACTATGTATACAGGTTCATCTCTCTTTTATCAGCTTCTCTGATCAGTCTCCTAAGTTACTAACTCAACATCCTACTGCCACTCTCCCCAGTCATTACGTTCTCAGTTGGTCCATCCCTCAATTTCATGTTGAAATGACTCCTTCTACAACCATAAGGGATTCTAACTCTGTGCTTTGAGCCTGTTGAAGATTCTTGAGGAATCAAGTCCTTTTGCTCAGAATCCACTAAGAACATAAGCTTCATGCAGGCGGAAGCCTGTCTGCCTTACTCATCACCATGTCTCGGAGCCTACCCTTGAGCTTGGCATCCATCATAATAGGGACTAAAAGAATACATGTAGAATGAATGGTCCTTCACTCACAGACATTATCTCGACACAATCCTCTCATCTATAAGATGGCCTCGATAAAATGGCCACTTGCAACGTTTTGGTTTCTCGTACATCATCTTTTCAACTTTCCCTGCTATCTTCCCAGTCTTTCATAACATCCTAGTTTTCTTCCACCCCAGCTGGTTACTGCTTTTCCTACACTCTAGTTTGCTCAGACTTTCTGACCCCATAAATGAAGGCTTCTGTCCTGTTTCTCTTCCTGTCCACTTCCACAGACAGATTCTGCAGACTTCCCACCATGCACTGTTCTTTCTCTACAACATCTCAGCCTTCTCGTTCCCTTCAGCATAAACATAAGTTTATTTAAAACACATTTTCCTTTTTTCTTTTTCTTTGTGTATATGGAGAGGTGGGAGAGAGGAAGGAGAGGGGAAATTAGCCACAGAGAAGAAAAAATGTCACTCAAGATCATCTCTGATAGGGGGTGGGAGGAAGGGGAGATGGATGAAGGAAGTGAAAAGGTATAAACTTGCAGTTACAAGATAAATGAGTTGGGTGTAGCTCAATGGTAGACTTGTGCTTAGCATGCATGAGGTCCTGGGTTCAATCCCCAGTACCTCCATTAAAATAAAAAAAGAAAGAAGATAAATGAGTACTAGGGATATAATGTACAACATGGTAAATATAACTAGCACTGCTGTATGTTACATATGAAAGTTGTTAAGAGAGTAAATCTTGAGTTCTCATCACAAGAAAAAATTTTTTTCTATTTCTTTAATTCTGTATCTATGCAAGATGACAGATGTTCACTAAACTTATTCTGGTAATCATTTCATGATGTATGTAAGTCAAATCATTATGCTGCACACCTTAAACTTATTCAGTGCTGTACGCCAATTACATCTCAATAAAACTGAAAGAAAAAAGATTATCTTTAGTGACAAAATAATTTTTTAAAAATATATATATGTATATATACATACATTTCCCACCCTGAAGCTATTGATTCTTTTTTTTTTTTTTTTTCTGATGAGGAGGTAATTGGGTTTATTTATTTATTTATGTTTGGAGGAGGTACTGGGGATTGAACCTGGGACCTCATGCATGCTATGCATACGCTCTACTGCTTAAGCTATACCCTCCCCCCTCATTCTTTATTTCATAAAGTGCTTACCTGAACCACTGAATGTTGGTTTCAGGCATAGACTCCAAAACATAATTCCATCTAGAGCCTGACTTGTTATTTTTATTTTCCTAAAAACAAAAACACAAAATCACATGACCAAACTTTAACTGGCCTTTTACTAGTTAGTTATAATCCTAAAACAGAAAGTTATTCTGTCTGTACTTTCTCCATTTCTTTACTGCTAACTTCATGGAATCATGCAATCTAGCCTAATACTTATCTTACTTTTATTTACTGATATTCCACCTCATTTCAGAGAGGGACTAGGAAAAAAATAATTTTAGCTTACTGCTGTTCACCAGAAATAGCACTTTTTTGCTACTATTTTTCAGTAACCCTAAATCTACCCCATACTTCATTTCCTTTTGTCTAGACCACATTTTTTAACATTTTTTATTGATTTATAATCATTTTACAATGTTGTGTCAAATTCCAGTGTAGAGCACAATTTTTCAGTTATACAGGAACATATATATATTCATTTTTCTCTTAATTGTAACTTCATAGGATGCTTGCAAAGGTACACAAAGATATATATATAATGAGGGTCACTGAAGTTTTGTTTGTAAATTTAAAAACCTAGGAACAACCAAAAACTCACATCAGAATGGGAATAAATAAACTATGGTAATCCATGCTAAGAAATACCATGTAACTATTAAAAAGAATGGAGTGCATCTATAGGTGATGATATATGTCTATGAAATAGAATTAAGTGAAAAAAAAAGGTGAAAAGTATATAGTAAGATAAGTATGTACAGCAAAATTCCATTTCTCCCCAAAATAACATACATATCTTATAGATGCAAACATCTTTCTGGGAGAATAAATGTTTATATTTTTGAAGGGAGAGACTAGAAATTGGGGGGAGGGTAGTAATGGAAGGGGGAATTTTACTTATATATTTTCTATATGGTTTGAAGTCTTTACCATATACAAGTATTATCAATATTATTATTTAAATTGAACTAAAAGACAACTTGCTTCACTGCAATCCACCAAATGATGTATCTCCTGCAAACAGGTTTTTTATTAAGGTATGTTGTTTAATTAGAAAATAATATTCGATTTCAGTAATTATTTCTTATTCAATATTCTAACATTTTACATTTTTATATTTTAACTATTTTGAAACATTTTAGCAATAAGTTTATAAAAGATGTTTTTGATATTATAGTTCTCAGTACTGACTAAAACACAAGAAAATATAATCACCAGCTGTTTCTGCTGTGTGATCAAACTCAATCTTTCAATAGCTTTCCTATAAAATATCCCCAATAAATGAAGATCTTAAATGATAATCTCCAATGAACATTTAAACCACTAGTGCAGTATGACTGCCCCTCAAAATGATGGCATGCTCTTAGCAAAAGGAAAACACTAATACAATGGAATAAAGACAGTCTCTTCAGCAAATGGTGTTGGGAAAACTGGACAGCAGCATGTAAAGCAATGAAGCTAGAACACTCCCTTACACCACACACAAAAATAAACTCAAAATGGATCAAAGACTTAAACATAAGACGAGATACAATAAACCTACTAGAAGAAAACATTATCTCACATACATCTCAAAAATGTTCTCCTAGGGCAGTCTACCCAAGCAATAGAAATAAAAGCAAGAATAAACAAATGGAACCTAATCAAACTTACAAGCTCCCGCACAGCAAAGGAAACCACAAACAAAACAAAATGACAACCTACAGAATGGGAGAAAATTTTTGCAAATGATGAAACTGACAAAGGCTTGATCTCCAGAATATATAAGCAGCTCATATAACATAATAAGAAAAAAACAAACAGCCCAATCCAAAAATGGGCAGAAGACCTAAACAAGCAATTCTCCAAGGAAGAAATACAAATGATCAATAGGCACATGAAAAAATGTTCAATATCACTAATTATCAGAGAAATGCAGATCAGAACTACGATGAGGTATCAGTTCACACCAGTCAGAATGGCCATCATTCAAAAGTCCACAAATGACAAATGCTGGAAAGGCTGTGGAGAAAAGGGAACCCTCCTACACTGTTGGTGGAAATGCAGTTTGGCGGAGAAAATTGTGGAAAACAGTATGGAGATTCCTCAAAAGACTAGGAATAGACTTACCATATGACCCAGGAATCCCACTCCTGGGCATATATCCAGAAGGAACCCTACTTCAAAAAGACACTTCCACCCCAATGTTCATAGCAGCACTATTTACAATAGCCAAGACATGGAAACAGCCTAAATGTCCATCAACAGATGACTGAATAAACAAGGTGTGGTATATTTATACAATGGAATAATATTCAGCCATAAAAATGACAAGATAACGCCATTTGCAGCAACATGGATGTCCCTGGAGAATGTCATTCTAAGTGCAGTAAGCCGGAAAAAGAAAGAAAAATACCATTTGAGATCGCTCATATGTGGAATCTGAAAAATAAAAAAATAAAAAATAAAGAACATAAATACAAAACAGAAACAGACTCATAGACATAGAATATAAACTTCTGGTTGCCAGGGGGGAGAGGAGTGGGAAGGGACAGACTGGGAGTTTGAAATTTGTAGATACTGACAGGTATATATAGAATAGATAAACAAGATTATACTGTATAGCACAGGGGAATATATACAAGATCTTGTGGTAGCTCACAGTGAAAAATACTGTGACAATGAATGTATGTATGTTCATTTATACCTGAAAAATTGTGCTCTACACTGGAAATTGACACAACATTGTAAACTGACTATAACTCAATAAAAAATGTAAAAAAAAAAAAGTAAAATACTAGTACAAATTGACGAAGCGATGTGTGAAATGACATTCTTTAAAACTGGGTATCTTCGGGTGTTTTTCTGAAGTTTGGGGGTGGGTATGAAGAAAGTCAATGTACGCTGCTTTTTAAAAACCTGAAATGAGATATTTTAATTAAACTGAGTCTTAATTCAACAATAGATTTCAGTTGACAAATGACCCGGTGATCATGGTTAACATTCTCAATGAAAGGTCAAGTTGACATTATGTGCCTACTGACGTGAGGTATCACTTTTGCGGTACTCCTGCTGAGAATACATGGCCTGAGCCTGATCAGGAAGGACCATCAGACAAACCTAGGTTGATGGTCAGCCTACAGAATATAAGGTCTGCACCCTTCAAAATTTTCAAGAATATGAAACACAAGGAAAGACTAAAAGAACTGGTCCAGATTGGAGCAGACCAAGAACTAAACATAACACCTATCCTGGATCGGATCGTGAAGCAGAAAGGGAATACGTGACATTGATGGCCAGCTGGTGAAATCCAAATGGATGGATGTGGTTCAGATGGTAACATAATACCAGTATTGATTCCTCATTTGGACGGTTGTATGCTAATTATGTAGGAGAGTGACCTTGTTTTAGGGAAAGATACTCTGGAGGGTTTAGGGGTGATGAGACATCTAGTTCTCAAAAGATTCAGAGAAAGACTAATGAAAATGGACATACACAGCGAAGAGTGAACAATGGAGCAAATGAAGTAAAATGTTAACAATTGGGGCATCTGGTTAAAGGGACTATGGGATTTCTTTGTGTTATCTAAGAAATTCTTCTGTGGTATGAAATTGTTTCAAAATAAATTATTTTTTAAGATCTATAAGAAAATCTGAATTTATAGAACTGATAAATCCAGGGATAAATATTCACTGCATGAAAGGATTTATCTTACCCATTTAATTAAAATATTGTTCCTATAGTAAAGTGTGACTTAATTTGTCAAAATTTGAATTACATGCATATCTTCACCAGACCAACCATTGCCTTAAGCAAATTAATTCATATGCAACCTTTTAAAAAGGAGCAAAATAAATAAGGGAAAGTAAGAGGCACAGACTTCCAGTTGCAAAATAAATGAATCACCAGTACGAAATGTACAGGGTGAGGACTATAGTCAATGATTATGTAATATCTGTGAATGATGACAGATGGTAACTAGAGTTATCATGGTGATCATTTTAAAATGGATAGAAATATTGAATCACTATGTTGTGTAGCAGGAACCAACATAGTGTTGTAGGTCAATTATACCTCAAAAACAAATAAAAATAAACTCGTAGAAAAAGAGATCAGATTTGTGGTTACCAGAAGTGGAGAATGGGGAGAGAAGGAATTGGATGTAGGTGGTCAAAAGGTTGAAACTTGCAGTTATAAGATAAATAAGTACTAGTGATATAATGTACAACATGATACATATAATTAACACTGCTGTATGTTATATATTAAAGCTGCTAAAAGAGTAAATCCTATGAGTTTTCATCACAAGAAAAATTTTTTTCTATTTCTTTAATTTTGTATCTATATGAGATGACAGATGTTCACTAAATTTATTGTGATAATCACTTCATAATGTATGTAAGTCAAATCATCATGCTGTCCATCTTAAACTTATAGTGCTGTATATCAATTATATCTCAATAAAACTGGAAGGAAAATTTTTAAAAGCTGGAAGAAAAAATAAAATGTAAAACAAAAAGGAGAAACACTTTCAAATACGCACTCTGAAGTTTGGATTTTAAATACAAAGAGCCTAGAAAAACTAGTTGTTAATCAAGTGGTTTTTGCACCAAACATTGCCATCTGCTGGAAATAACAGTCCACAACACATACTACTCCCTAAGAAAAAGAAATTATTTTAAAATCCGAAGGTACATTTGAGACAAAATGACAAACGCAGAAAGATAAGTTGTGGGGCCAATTTCTAAAATTCATTTAAAATTAATGAATCATTCTGCATCTTTACATCCCAGAGTTTCAAAATCTTTTATAAGACATAGCAATTCTCATAAAATCATACGAGGCAGTCTTTAAAGCTGTTTATAATGAAGTCATAAGAAGCAAAGGTAGAAATATAGACGAGACTTCTTGACTCAGGACACAGTACATGACAGGTTTCACTCAGGAAAAATACATGCAGGGAATCAAAGCATCAGGCTCACCGGCAACTAGAGATTCTTCTAGTCTAGTTGTTTCCAACAGGGAGAGCAGCACCCTCTAGGGGCATAATGAAAAAGTGTGGGGATGCTACTGGTACTCGGCACCACAGCAGAACGTCAGATACCCTGCAGTGCACCAGGAGACCCACACGAAGAATCGAGAAGAACTTCCAAAAGCCCCATCCAACATTCATGTGAGTGAAAAAGTACTTATGATTATCTGCACCTAGATTTTAACTTCATTTTTAGATAAAGTATTTTTACGTACTTTTAATATACATTGATTCCCCCCCCCCACAGGAATGCAACTACCATGTAAATTAAGAGAAAATGACACTGTTTGGCTTGAAACTTTACCAAAATTGATCAACATTTCAGAAAATCATGGCATCATCTGGAAAGTTGTGGTGTTTGAGCCCACAATGTACAATATTCTTCTAACCATCTGCTTTCACAGATGCCACTTTTACAATGATTATACACATAAGTGCATTCATCTGACAATGACTGAAATATAGGCAGAAATAGACATTATTTTATTGAAAGTTGTTTTTTTATTTCTCTTTATATTATAGTTAGGGTGTTATATTGATGCTTCTTGAAGCTATGTGTATAGACAGGTTTAATTATCTAGGAACTATTAATATAATTTTACAATAGTAAAGGGAGAATTATATAACATTTGCTAGTAAAATATTTGTTATTTGTTGTCTGATAGTGTTGAAAACTACTGATCCAGCTCCATTCCCTTATGGGGAAACTGAGGTCCAGAAAGGAAAATGAACTTGCTCAAGGCATGAGTCTGAAGCAAACGAGCACAAAAATTTTCCGATTCTCAATTCAGTTATCAGTCCAGGTTGCCTGAAAACCACCAATGCATTTTTGCAAAAAAAATTTAAAAAGCTATAAACGTGGCTAGGGTTCCAAGCTACCCCACAACTAAAGCTTATGTAACTCACACACATAGCTAAAATTAATGTGATTAGAGTGAAACTAAAAAACCTTTGGTTGGTGGTATAAAAGTTTCTAAAGGAAAATACTGTGAATAGAAATACCTTAGCATTACATTCAAGGCCATGCAAAAGTTGGCCCAAATCTTTCTAACCATTCTACCAATACTACATAAATGATTAAAGTCTGGGATGTTAGACTGAATCTTTCTGACCTTTATATACTCCAGGGCTAACACCTGGTACATGGAGTACATTTGTTGCCTGTTGGTGAATGAATAAACAAGTGAAAAAAATTTTGTTTCAATCAGACAAGTCTATTCACTGTTCCCCACATACACCATGTACATTCTTACCTGGAAAGCCCTTCCTCTAGCTCCTCTCCAAATTCCTAAATTCCAGTCTTTTAACTGAATCCATGGGCCTCCCCACAATGCCTTGTACATCTCTGCCCTTCTATCCAAATGACCCTCAGCATTCTTCAAGGACCAGCTCAAGGCCTCTCTCTCTTAAAAAACCTGCTTGGCCAATTCACCCACCATAATTCCACCCCATTCTAAACTCACACCACGTATTAAAGAGGCTGTGAATTCTGTAGTCAAACTAAGCTAAATTTATAATCCTTTACCTGTGTGACCTTGGGCAAGTGACTTTACCTCTATGAGTCTCAGTTTTATAGTCTATAAAGTGGAGATTTAAAATAGTGCCTGCCTTTGGAGGACTAATGTGAAGAATAAAGTTAAACTAGGTACTTTATGAAAATTCCCATGCCTGGCACACAATAGGCCCTCAATAAATATTTGTTATATAAATGGATGGATAAAAGGCCTTCAATCAAATGTGAATCTTTATGGACCCATCCTTCAATAACTTTGGAACAAAATTGTTATATAAACTCCAAACTTTATACCCACTTGGGAACATGTATCACTTTCTGAAATCATAAAGTGCACAAGATGTTCAATTAAAAAGCACAAAGAGAAAACTTTTATGACTGAAAATTGCCATATTGCCCCTGAACCTTTCTGCGGCCAGGAGCTGCCTGACCAGGGGCTCAGCTGACAACTTGGCCAATGACCACAGATTTTGTGTCCAAATCACAGGCTGCAGGAGGCTGCATTAGGGTAAGTAGTTTGACGTGTGCATGGAGTTCGGCTTCCCATCCATGTCCCCCTGCCCCGTCCCCGTGTCAGGATGCACCTATCCCTCCCCTAACCCAGTCTTTGTGTGCCAGGGGTACAGGGAAGGCTCCCACAGTCTGCAGGAGGGTGAGACAGTGTAGTTCACCCAGCCAAGGGCCTGGGATCAATCCACATCACAGGACCTGGTGGGATTTTCTGTATTGAGAGTGAGAAGCAGCAAAAGGTGAAAAACATGGAGAAGCCCAGACCAAAGGGGACAGTCCCTGAAAACGTGGAGGTCTAGATCTTTGCCAAGATGTCAGTGGCTGGTCACACATGACTGTTCAGCACTTGAAATATGATTGGTCCTAAGTGAGATGAGCTCTAAGTGTAAAACACACACCAGATTTCAAAGACTTGGTTCAAGAAAAAAGAATGTAAGATATTTCTTTATTAAAAAGTGCTACACAAAGAATAAATGCTAGAGAGGATGGAGAGAAAAGGGAACGCTCCTACACTGTTGGTAGGAAGGTAGTCTGGTGCAGCCTTTATGGAAAACAGTATGGAGATTCCTCAAAAAACTAAAAATGGACTTACCATATGATCCAGCAATCCCACTCCTGGGCAGATATCTAGAGGGAACTCTAATTCGAAAAGATACAAACACCCCAATGTTCACAGCAGCACTATTTACAATAGCCAAGACATGGAAACAACCTAAATGTTCATCAACAGATGACTGGATAAAGAAACTATGGTATATTTATACAGTGGAATACTACTCGGCCATAAAAAATAATAAAATAATGCCATTTGCAGCAACATGGATGGACCTGGAGAATGTTATTCTAAGTGAAGTTAAGCCAGAAAGAGAAAGAAAAATAGCATATGATATCATTTATATGTGGAATCTAAAAAAAAAAGACACAAATGAACTTATTTACAAAACAGAAACAGACTCACAGACATAGAAAACAAACTTATGGTTACCAAGGGGAAAGGGAGGAGGGGGAGGGATAAATGAGGAGTTTGAGATTAACAGATACACATCACTGTATATAAAATAGATAAACAACAAGGTCCTACTGTATAGCACAGGGAACTATATCCAATAACTTATAATAACCTATATTGAAAAATAATATGAAAAGGAATATATATATATGTATAAATGAATCAATATGCTGTACACCAGAAATTAACACAATATTGTAAATTGACTATACTTCAATTTAAAAAAAAAACTTACATGCTCCACTAACAAGGAAAAAAGTGCTATACAAACATTGTATGCTAGTTAATAAATTTGTTTCTCACAAAAGTATGGGCTAGCGGTTGATACTACTTTACATGTATACTAGGGTTGAACAGATAAGTTAGTATCTTGTGGATGACGAGAGCCTGGTTTCCCACTGTCAGAGAAAGAAGTTACAAATCAGCAAGGGGAGAGGACTAGCATGACCACTGTGGTCAGAGAGATCAGTTTGAAATCATGTTTATTTATTTACTTATCCACTTACTTATTTTTATATTTTCCCATTTGCAATTAGCAAGGAGTCTGTGGGGTGCTACTTTGCCACTGTGAGAATAACCAGTTTCCCCAACACTCAGTCACTTACAATTTGAACATCCTTTATGATAATGACCTGAATCAATTATTTAATTGGAGGATGAAAAGAGAGTTATTTTCAAAGTCCATCATTCCTGCTGAAGCAATTCAATAAATGATGATTAGGTACCCAATTAGTTGACAAAAATAAGCCACGATGTAGTTTAAGTTATTTTATAGTTACAGTTACCAACACATGCACATGAACACACATTGAAAAACTTTGTTTCTCATTTGTCCACTGAAAGTTCGACCTGTGTTCTGGGTTCAACAGGATCTCGTAAACTACTCTAAGACACAACCACCATGGATATGTAGGATACCCAAAATGGAATGTGCAGAGGGGTATAAATACTACTCCAGAATAGTACTCCATGGTCAAGTATGACTGTAAAATGCCGAGTTAGACTTGGTCAAAGGTTTCTTTATTAGGAGGCTTTTTAAAGTATTTTACTAATGTGCTTTGTGAAACTAAGAGGCAGTAGTAAGTAGCATTTTTCCAAACTTATTTGACTAATATTCTAGGGAATGCACTTTGGGAAATGTCGATGTGTGCCATTATCATTGGGTTAAAAAACCATTTTCAACCCAAAACAGAAAATAAGGAAACAGCACCATCAGAGACACACATCACCACTCCTCTTGGCACCCTCTGCACAACTAGAGCAGCAACTTTCCAGTGTTCAGGTAAAGAATATTGTGGCTTGGTGTGATCTCACTGTATAAGCACCCACTCTGCATACAGGAGCTACTCTTTTTTCATTTGTTTTTATTGTATAGTCAGTTTACAATATTGTGCCAATTTCTGGTGTACAAGCATAATGTTTCAGTCATACATATACACACACATATATTCCTTTTCACACTCTTTTTCATTAGAGGTTACTACAAGATATTGAATATAGTTCCCTGTGCTATACAGTAGAAACTTGTTGTTTATCTTTTTTATATATAGTAGTTTATATCCGCTAATCTCAAACTTCTATGAACACTGGGGTACAGATATCTTTTCGAATTAGAGTTTTTATCTTTTTTGGATATATGCCCAGGAGTGGGATTCCTGGATCATATTATATCTATTTTCAGTTTTTTAAGGAATCTCCATGCTGTTTTCCATTAACAGCTGCACCACACTGCATTCCCACCAGCAGTGTAGGAGGGTTCCCTTTTCTCCACAGCCTCTCCAGCATTTATCCTTTGTGGGCTTCTGAATGATGGTCATTCTGACTGGTGTGAAGTGATACCTCATTGTAGTTTTGATTTGCATTTCCCTGGTAATTAGCAATATTGAGTGTTTTTCATATGTCCATTGGCCATTTGTATGTCTTCATTGGAGGAATGCTTGTTTAGGTCTTCTGCCCATTTTTGGATTGGGTTTTTTTTTTTTATTAAGTTGTATGAGCTGTTTGTATATTCTGGAAATTAAGCCCTTCTCAGACATGAGCTACTCTTGTATAAGACATCTGTAAATCAAATGCTCCTGTATCCGAGAGAAGGACTAGGAAACATTGTGTGTCTACTGTGGGCTAGGCACTGTTCTAAGTGTTTTATAAGTTAGGTCACTTAACTCTGATAGTAATCACATGAGGTGACTGTTTTATCCCCATTTTACAGATCAGGAAATAAAGGCTCAATGTAACCTGCCCAAGTTCACACAGCTAGGAAATGTCAAAGCCAGGATTCAAATCTCAGGTGTATCTGGTTCTTTCCATTGTACCATGTCTGGAAGCCACAGGCCTTCTAAGCATCCTAAATGAGTTTCAATGGGAAAGGAAAATGACTCTTCTGGAATAGCTCCCAGGACTAAGGAAAGTTAAAGAAAAAGGTATTGAGACTTAACTCCAAACAAGACAATTCCCCAAATTTCCCCATTTGGGATAGCTGCATCTGAACTTGCACTTCAGCTCTTTTGACAGCCACAGTTGCTTCCTAACAGTCAGACCAATAACGCCATACCATGCAGGCTTCTGGCATGAATCTAAACTTCAATTCAGTTGTGCTTTCCCTTGGCTTTTACTGTAAACATAAGCATTCCTACACTTAAAATTTTATTTTATTATTATTTTTTCTTCAAGTTTAATTGAGATATAATTGACATACAGCACTGTATAAGTTTAGGGTAGACAGCATAATGATTTGACTTACAAACATCATGAAGTGATGACTGCAGTAAGTTTAGTGAACATCCATCATCTCATACAGATACAACATTAAAGAAATAGAAAAAAATATGTTTTCCTGATGCTAAGAACTCCAAGAATTTACTCCCAACAACTTTCATATATAACGTAGACCAGTGTTCATTATATTTATCATAATGCATATTATATTCCTAGTACTTATTTATCTATAAATGGAAGTGTGTCCCTTTTGACTACCTTCATCTGATACCCCTCCCCCCAACCCCCTGCCTCTGGTAACCACAAATCTGATCTCTTTTTCTAAGAGTTTGTTTGTATGTTTGTTTTTGAAGTATAATTGACTTACAACATTATGTTAGTTCTTGGTACACAACATAGGGATTCAATATTTCTATACATTTCAAAATGATCACCAAGATAAGTCTAGTTATCTTTGTACACTTAAAATTTTAATAGCCAACTGATAAAAGATAAAAATGTATAAGGGCTTCAGCTCTTGAGTCAATTTCTGATAGTAGCGTAGACTTTGAATAGTATTCTCAATCGCTAGGGAAAGGTTGTTTTATTCTTCAGGGTATATTTCATTCCTTTTCCCAGATTACACTTCGGTATTTCATCTAGAGGTTAGAAGACTAGACTATACTTATTGGACTAGTAAATTGCCTGTTTTCACCAATTGTACTTTGGGTAAACTGCAGGATGTAGGATCAAGTAATCCTGACCTCTAGCTGGATGATTCACAGCACACACACACACATCTCTAACATAAACGTTTCTCATTTTCTTTACAGTAAGTCTGTAGGCAGAAAATATAACAGACCTTTAATATAAAAAGCCAGAATGGAATAGTGGAAAAACTATGAGTTTGGGGCCAAACAGACCTGAGTTTGAATATCACTTCCACCTCTTGCTAGCTATGATCCTGACAAAATTACTTCAGCTTGCTGGGCTTCCGTATCCTCATTTATAAAATGGAGATAACCACTATTGGTGATAGATAGGGACAAAAGTAAGGCATTCCCAAACTGGAACTGCTTTCAGAATGAGATTAGGAAGAATCGTGTTATAATGGCTATCAGGCCATCTATGGAAATGGCACAAACCAAGCAAAATTTGTAAGTGTTTGAAGGAGTTTGAGACCTAATCCCAAATAACGTGATTAGGGTTTTGTCTCAGGAAAGCACATCTAAAGCTATAAGAAATAAGCCTTACACAAAATCAAGTATAATTAAAGTTGAATAAAAAATATGATGCATAGTCTTAAAAAACTAAAGAGAGAAATACATGTATCTACATGGGCATAAAAAGTTTTCCTTATGAGAGGAAAGCCTCCAAGTTAATCTTTTAGGGAAGCACCTCTAATACTGTCCAAGGTTATGAACATCTGGTCCATGGGCAAGCACAGCACTAGCGTGCCATGAATATCATCTTTTAGTACATCTCTTCCTTTTGCTCTGGGGTCCTATGCTCACAAGAAACTTTCTATTTATTCTATTTTATTTATATTTGCTTTCTCATATATCTTTATTGTAAGCAGATGAGCTAACCAGCTAACATGAATGGTGTGGTCCACTAGGCATTTCTATTTCTCTATATAAATTAAGAAATTGGTGTTCCAGTTTATAATTTGGATGCTTAGGAGTTTACCTAGTATGAATCTACCTCTTTGTTATACTCACAGAATTAAAATTCTGAAGCAAGATTTTAAAAGAGTGACAAAAATCTAGTATTGCTGAGTGCGCGAGGAAACAGCAGATTTTCAGGCCTAGTAACTTTTCTGCAAAAGAATCTGGTAATGTGTTATGAAAATGCATACCTAAATATCCTGCTTTACCTGTTACCTAAATATTCTACTTTTAGAAATTTATCTCTAGGAGATAATCACACAAGTAAAACACTAAGGAAGCTCAATGAAGCATTGTTTATAATAATTAAACATTAGATGTTTGGGTTGTTTTTATCAATATGACATAATTACAGCCTGTAATAAACAACAAGGTCCTACTGTATAGCACAGGGAACTATATTCAATATCTTATAATAACCTATAATGGAAAAGAATATGAAAAAGAATACAAATATATATATATAGCTGAATCACTTTCTTATACACCTGAAACTAACACAACATTGTAAATCAACTAGACGTCAGTAAAAATAATAATAATAATAATGAACATCATATGTTGAGGACCTACTGTGTATCGTGCTGAGGGCTTTAAATATTCTGAAAATGAGGATGAAAAGACATGAGAAGAAATCAAGCCTTAGAGATCACGTGACTTGCCTATGCTCTTGCAGCCAGTAAGTGGCCAAGCCCTCATTTGAATTTCAGGTTAGTCTGAGTCCAACATGTCTGCTCTTTTCACTACACTAGACTCTCTTCCACAGGCTATTCTACCTTTGAGGTCTCACTGGAGCAGTCAGCCAGCCTGCCAACCCTAGGCGACAGCCCTCTGGTTTCTCTTGTACCTCATTCAAACCTCAGGATGAAGTAAGAGACATTAAAGTACCTGAAACAGGACCTGACATGTAGTAGATGGAACATAGCAATTCCTGCCATGATTGTCCTTTGAATGGTTTTAACATAAATAACTTACCTACTTTCTTGGGCTCCTAGCTGTGTTATACAACTTTAAATTGATGAAAATTAAGGCTTTAATCTTAATGAAGTATTTGATATTTACATATTTGATTCAAAAAAAAAGTAAGATGATAGCATGGAATACTTACCTCAAATTTCACAGAGTAAGTGTAGGTTACATTCAACTTATCTGTATATTCTCCAGGAATTTCCATAGGCGGTCCATGACAAGTGAGGTGGTTTTCATCTGAATGTTTATAGCTAAAAAGGGAGAGGAAAACAAGGAAGGGAAGGGAATTTTTATACAAACTGACATTGTAAATTTCTGATTTATGGCTCTTCAGTCATGGAACGATAGCAGGCTGAAAAAAACAGGCCTTTCATTATATTCTGCATTTAAAATTCTTTATGATTCAAAGTATTTTTGTTTCTAAATGTCCGTAACATTCAAGTAAGACTCAACATACTACCCAAAACACAATACTTAAGAATGTCTTTGCCTGTGGATAGATTTTTTTTTAATGCAAATGGCTTTATTTTTCATCTTTTAGCCCATCCCTCTTCTATATGCTAAAAAATCTATCCTGTAACCTTAGCTGTAGAGTTAGAAAATCAAACAGATGATGCAGAAATCATATTTATAAGCACCCAGAGATTTGAGGGTCTACTGTATGTAAAATGTTATGGTTAGCCACGAAAGGTACTGGACATAATCCATGTGAACATTTTGTATTTGAAAAAGAGAATGATTGTGAAAAACAGAAGATCAAAAACAAAAACTAGAGCAGTTTGGAACTAGACAGGACTGGTGACACTAGCAAATGCCTGGTCAGAAATAAGGAGACTCGAGTGCGGGCGTATTGCGGGTGGGTCGTGAGCACATTCCTGCTCCCGGGCCCTGGCCCCGGACGCCCACCGCGCGCAAGGCCGGGAGAGGCCGGAAGAGGCAGGTCCGCACTTGCAAAGCCGGCTGCTGGGACGTTCGGGTCCCCGAACGAATGCAGCAGCGGAGACCTTCCCGCGATCACCGGGGGATGGGGGTCGGGGGAGGGTCGGGAGGAATGGGCTCCCTCGGGAAAATAATAACGAAGATGACTATACTAACAGTAATACCGGCCGCAGCCATCAGACTCCCGCCTTTCCTGGAGTGGAATTGCTCGCCTGATCTGAGCCAGGAGATGAGGAACCGGAGCAGGGAGGCGGCTCGGAGAAATGCAGTCATCTGCCCAGATCCCTGGTAGTGAGTCCTGGAGGGATAGGACCCACCTGGTGTCCCCTAGTCCACGCCCCCATCCTCTGTGCCTCGTGGACAGCCTCCCACAACATGACAGAGAATGATCCAGCCCCAAACGTCACTAGTGCCGAAGTTGAGAAACCCTGGTCTACAGCCTGGGCCCATTTCTCTGTAGGATCCTTTCTTGCAGGAAGTCGCCAGTTGAGCTGCAGAGACAGGAGGCGCCTCACAAGAAAAGGGACAATCCCAATCACCTCCGTCCCCCAGGATAATGCAGACTCCACTGGCCATTCCTGTGCCTGTGCTCCGGCTCCCCCGGGGCCCTGGTGGCTTGAGCTGAGGCTTCGCCCCCGATGGATGCAGAGCCCTCCTGAAACCAGAGGTTCCTGGAATCCCGGAGTCTCCTGCAGATCAAGAATCTCGGGAATCCCAGGAACAGCGGGCCCGGGCTGCCCTTTGGGAGCACTACCTCGGAAGCCTGCTGGCCATGGTGGGTCGCCAGGTGAGCTTCAAGTTGCACAAAGGTGTGCACCTGGCCACCCACTTTGGAGCCACCGACCTGGACGTGGCCAACTTCTACGTGTCTCAGCTGCAGACTCTGATAGGCGTGCAGGCTGAGGCACTGCTTCGCTGTAGTGACAGTATTGCATACACCTTCAAGCCATAAAGACAGAATTGTGTTCATCGTTCTGCTTTGGGCATAGCCACAGTCTCCCAGGCCTCCATGTGCTTGTGAAATTGGAACTCTGGGCCTCATAGAGTTCTGCACTCCCTTGGAATTTTAAGCCAAGCTCCAAGCAACTCTGGCTCCTTGGGACCTCCAGGGTGTAAGTCAGTAAAATTCTGCAACCCCAGGAGTTCTAGATTCTGTTGAAAGGAATGCTCTACCTCACAGAACTCAACTGTACAGATATATGGGCCTCATGACAGTTCCTGAAGACTGGGCTTGGGGGTGGGGCAGGTAGGGATAAAGGGAGGCAAATTGTTTAGTGGGAAATTGTGTGTTGAAGTTCAGCCACCCTGAACATGTTCCCCAATACTCCCCTTCTGTCAAAGAACCAATTATCCCAGGAAAAAAAAAACGAAGTGAAACTCATATCA
Organism: Camelus ferus; assembly: GCF_009834535.1. NCBI lineage: Eukaryota > Metazoa > Chordata > Mammalia > Artiodactyla > Camelidae > Camelus > Camelus ferus. Next base: position 90,261,007 of record NC_045732.1, on the reverse strand, counting down.
CTTGAAAAGTAAAAGGAGATGGGGGAGGGAATAGCTCAAGTGGTAGTGCGCATGCTTAGCATGCATGAGGTCCTGGGTTCAGTCCTCAGTACCTCCTCTAAAAATAAACAATAAAACCTAATTACCTACCCCCTGCAAAAAAAAAAAAAAAAGTAAAGTAAAAGAAGAATAAAGGGGAGATAGGAAAATCAGAAGGAGAAATTGTGATGACTCCCTTTTGAATTATTTACTCAACATACAGTATATCCCTTGGCTTCCATCTAAAGAATAATACACAGTTCTTATGGGATTGTTGTCTCTACACGTATATGCACAATAAAACCACATGCTCACAATTACAACGGTCATTGATGAGCACTTCTTTGTATTCATTCCTGTAACCCTACTGTCTGGTACATAATATGCCCTTATCATAAGTGTTTTTAGGATATGATGCATTCCATTTAAAGCCAAAATACATTTTAAAACAACTGTGAATTAGAGAACTAATCATTGTTAGGGCTACAGATCAAAACATATTAAAGAGAAAAATTAAATTACCACATGATAATACATATCAAGGTTTACTGTGTAAGTACGGGTCCTGAACCCAGTACAGGAAAGACCTGCATTTCATAAGAGAGAGATTATGCAGCAAAAATTGTGTTAAGATCACTAATGAAGGTAGAAGCCCTACTTTAAACCACTGGGTTGTATAAGGCCTTTACGGGCTATTTTCAGAACTTTGGCTTTTACTCCCCGAGATGGGAAGTCACTGGAAGATTCTGAGCAGAGGATTGACACGAGCTGAAATTTAAAAGGAATGCTCTGACTGCTGTATTGAGAACAGATTGCTGGGAGATGTGGGTGGCAGCAAGGAGATCAGCTAGGTTTTTGTAATAATCCAGGTGAGATACAGTGATGTCTTGGACCAGGTGATAGTGGTGGAGATGAGAAGTGGTAGATTCTGAATATATTTTAAAAATAGAGCCACATGATCTGCCAAAGGGCTGGACTAGTTATAGGGTATGAGTGAAGAATGACAAAGAGGAATCAAGAGTGATGCCGTGGTTTGAGGGCCTGGGCAACCAGAAGGACGTAGTTGCCATTTACTGAGATGGAGAAGACAATAGGAAAAGCAGGTTTGGCAGGAAGATTACAAGTTCATTTGGGGGGGTGAGGTATAAAGCTCAGTGACAGAGTGTCTGCTGAGCATGCACAAGGTCCTGGGTTCAATCCCCAGTACCACCATTAAAAGTGAATAAATAAAAAACCTAATTACCCCCCCCCAAATTTTCTTAATTTTTAAAGAGAATTTTTTTAAAAAGAAATTCATACTGGGACATGTTAAATTTGAAATGCCTGTTAGACATCCAACTGGACAGCTAGATTTACAAGTCTAGAGATCTAAGGGTCATTATGGTATCTGATGCCATAAGACAGGATAAGATCACCAAGGTGTGAGTATAAATAGAGGAAAGGCTTAAAGACAGAGTCCAGGGGCCCTCCAACATTAAGAGGTTGGAGAAATGAGAAGACTGATAAGCAACTAGTGAGAGAGGAGAAAACCAGGAAAGTGTGGTAACCCAAAACCAAATGAAGCAGGTGTTTAAAGGAAAAAGAAATGATCAGCTATGGTAAGCACCAGAGAAATGAACAGGGGGCAGTACCTTAAAGAAAACCCAAAACTGTAGACCTAGAAAACAATTAGGCCTAACTCACATCTGTGACCTTGAGCAGATTGCCTCATTCTGAAAAAAGATGAATTTTCACACAGTCCTTGTTCTCAGGGGGCCCAAATAAATGAGCTTTACAATGATGAGATAACAGTTTTATTGCATGCATACATAAGCGATTACTATGGGCTGTATAGAATAAATACAGCTCTAGAAAGTTATTTTCTTGGCTTTTTTACTATATCCAAGTCTGAGAATATGAGGTGTGTGACTATAAAGCATTGTTTGATTTTCATATATGATGAAATTAGCTTCCTGTATCACACCTTATATGTTTCCTACCTTTCTAACCAAATGGCTTTCAACGTGAGCAGCCATCCTGAGTCAGACCTTACAGTCTATCGACCTAAAATTCTGTTCCCAGATATCAGATGTGACCTACACAAAAAAGCATGGGTGACTACCCTTGACAATGGTTAGTATTCCCTGGCCTCTCTTGGTAGCTCTGTTTACCCCATTATTCATATATATGCCCGGATCCTTTTAATTCCTTTATTTCCTGTCTGCAACACCTTATGAAATAAATAATCTTTAAAATTTTTAACATAGCCACTAATTAAAAAAATATATCTTAAACAATAAGGACCTACTGTGTAGCACAGAGAACTATATTCAATTTCTTGTAATAACCTACAATAGAAAAGAATCTAAAAATATATATATATATATATATGTATGTATATGTATAACTGAATCACTTTGCTATACACATGAAATTAACACTAAGTCAACTACACTTCAATTTTAAAAATTTGTAAAAGAATATCTTTTTACTAAGATAACTCAGTTGGAAGGTATTAGTGTTCTTCATCATTTGGGGTCTGTTTATCCAATGGAATATATGGACCCTTTGCCCAGAAAAATACACATCAATAAAAATTGGGTTTGAGGGTCTATAAATATATACTCTTTGTAAATATATCCTCATTGAATTGTACACTTCAAGTGGGTATTTTATGGCATACAAATTATATCTCAATAAAGCTGTTTAAAATAGTACAGAAAAAAATTGAGTTTGATGCATCAGGATCTACGTTAAATACTCCTAATTTAGCCCTCTCCTTTTACAGATGAGAAAATTAAGCCTATGAGAGATCAACTTAACCTACTCATGGTGAAAAACTTGACACAATACATTTTCTAGCTATTCTTTCCCGTCGGCTATCAGCTGTGACAGATGGAACAACATTGGCTAAAGTAAAATAGAACCATGGACTTAAAAACATGAAGTCTGATTCATTTCTATGAACTTAGGGTTGACTTTCAAAATGAAACCAGCAGAGATAAGACTAAATCCAAATTTCCAAATTCCTTGTTCTGTGTTCAGAAAACTATACTGTACTTGCCTCCCTTAATATACTTCATATACTTTTCAAAGGATAACTTCCTCCTAATATTTCAGGTTTTGTAATATTTTGCCCATATGGATCATGATTTTTTACACTGTATGATATATTCCCCTCTCTGTCTTTCTTAGTTGAACAGTACTAACCTCAGCCTACAGTTTCAAAGAATCTTGAAGTTGGAGCATTAAAGGTCACCTGTCCAGTCTCTTACCCAATGCAGAATTGCCATTTACAATTCATTAAGCACTCACTTACCAGTGGCCAGCTACTATGCTGGGGGCCTAATTATGAAATCACTAAGAGCTGGGTCATCTAGACTTTTCCTACAAATGTCCAGGTTCTAATTACTCACTCATCTTCAGATTGCTTATTCAACTATTAGAGAACTCTGATTACTAGCAAACTCTTCCTTATACTCAACAGATACCTGCCTAATAGACTCCATTGGTACTAGAACTGTCCTCTAAAGAAACACAAATCTTAATCTAATCTTTTTGTCATATAACAGAAACTAAAGAATAGAGTTAAGATACCCTCAATAAGTCTATTCTCTTCCAGATCTGTCAATTGTTCCTCATATTACATGTTATTCAGATATTTACTGTAGGTAAAAGGGAATTAAACTGCCTATTTGATTTTTCAAAGTTTCTGTATAAGGTTATATCACACATGTATCTTAAAAATAAAAATTCTAGGTGGGATCTTCTACATTTTGAATTAATTTTTAAATTAATGAAACAAATTAAAAATATATTCTGTAATTACCTTTTGGGATCAAGTCTAGCAGAAACCAATCTTGCAATACTCCAATTTGTTTCATTTTCCCTGTGGTATGTAATGGTAATATCAACGTGGTTGAAGAGGTAGAAGGTATTACTTTTATTGAATTCCAACTGCAAAAAGATACAGAAATTTTAAAGGAGTGTGAATTTTTCCTGGAAACTAAAAAATATAAAATCTGATCATGGAGTGAAAATGGAATACACTAGTTATAAAAAAAATTTGAGCTATAAATTAAGCATGCTGAAGTATAAATATGTTTTTATAAGATTAAAACTGCAGCCCTGAGCATCTGGCCTAAAATTAAGGTGTTAGTCAATTCTACAGTCTTAAATAGTTGTTACTTCTATAATCTGAAATAGTTGTTACAAAGGAATAGTATTGCAAAACTATAAAATTCATAAATACATTCATCTCTGGATTTTTTAACCGCACAAAACTATGAAGTAATACAAGTAAACAAAATAAAATGTTATCAGTATTTAAAGTTTAGGCATATCAAGAGTTTAGGCTTTATTTATGGTAAAAGTAATGGAGAAAAAAACAGAAGGAAGATGTGTTTCAGAATGTTAACTGTGACACCTCTGGGTAGTGAGATTATAGGCAATAATTTCTCCACTGCTTCTTTATATTTCTCTGTACTTACCAAATTTTCTATAATGAGTATAATACTTACATTTATAATCAGCAGCATCAGATAAAAAGTGAATGAAACTCTAACAGCCAAGTATTCATTAGTTCACTCCCTAGTAGCCACAATTCTATTTGAAAATAATGATCCAATTCCCTAGATCAATGCTTCTTAAACTTTAAAAGTTCATACAAATCACCCAGGGATCTTGTTAAAATGCTGATTCTGACTCACTCGGCCTAGGTGGAGGCCTGAGATTCTGTACGTCTCACAAGCTCTCAGGTGATGTCAATGCCCCTGGTCCTGGAACACACTTTGAGAACCACTGCCCTAATCCAGAAGAAAGAAAACTTCTGACTGCTTTTTTCTGGTAAAAGTGGTGAAAGGAGAGTGAACGACTATTTTTCCATTAGGATTTCAGGGCATAAGGATTTTTTTTGGTATGAGAATTGTGATGCACTCACTACATTGTGTCTTCCCAAAAGATACGTTGAAGATGTTGAAGTCCTAACCCCTTGTATGGGTGAATGTGACCTTATTTGGAAATAGGGTCTCTGCAAGACAAAATCAAGTCAAGATGAGGCCATTAGGGTGGGCTCTAATCCAATATAACTGGCGTCCTTACAAGAAGAGGACATATACATGCATACGTGTATAACTGAATCTTCCTGCTGTACGCCGGAGACTAACACAACATTGTAAACCGACTACACTTCAATTTAAAAAAAAAAGTTGTGGCCCCAGACTAGCCCTGACATGGATTTGCTTTTAAATTTAATGTATTTAGAAGATATCAAATACAGGTGTGAAAGCTGGTACATGAAATAGAAAAGTATAAAATAATGACCTAGCATATTTGGAAAAGAACAAAATTTGTAGAAATGAGAAAGATGATTACTGAAATTCTCTTCTCTTGAGAGAAGAAACAAGTGAAGAGAGAATTTATAAACTAGGAGATAGACCAGAAGAACATAGCACTGGAAAATTATAGAAGGGAAGTTGAGAGACTGGGAGGAGAAAATAACATTTAACATAGCGTTAATTGGTGTCTGAAAAGGAAAGAAGAAAATATCTAACAATGACTGGGAATTACAGAACTGATACAAACCACCAATCCAGGAGATTCAAGGAATTACAAATAGGATTAAAAATAAGGCAAAACAAAAATCCAAAACCAGACACACAGTCATGAAACTGCGTAACGCCCTCTAAAGAAAGAGGTGACTAGTAAGTAGGTATAAATGAAGGGGATATAACGGAAATACTAACCTTCTTAAATATTAGAAGAATTACAACAATAAAAAGGTAGACCACATAAAGACTTTTCAAATAAATATTATTTTCCATGGACTCTAAAATGCCATCACTTGTAAAACATCATTCCTTTATGTGGGGCTAAAACAAACATTGCCAATTAAACTTTATACAAATGCCATCACCTGGGAGACACATCTTGATTTAATAAATGTTAAAATATGGTGAAACAGGAGTCTTGAATCAATAAAATGTGGAATATCAAAATAGTCAACAAAACGTAATGTAACAGAATTGACAGCAAATGTATCCATAAATGTAAAGGGGCTTAATTAAGAGGAAAAAATTTTTCAGAAGATACCACAAAGCAAAACTCAACAACATGCTGTATACAAGAGACACAGCTAAAAGAGATACCAAAAAGTTACAAATGAACCGATAAGCAAAGTTACACCAAGCAACTGTTTGCAAAAAGAAAGCAAGAGAGTTGGACTCCCCTCGTCCAGACATGACGGAATAACAAGAGACCAGAGTTACTCTTACACCTTAAACAACTTTTTTAAATGGGTAAAATACATGAAGCAACACTTTTCCGACCTTGGACAACAAAGAACATTAAGAGGGTGATCACAGAGAAAAGGAGGTCTCAAGCTTCCTTCCCAGAGAGAATCGCCAGGCTGCGGTGCAGAGAAAGGGTCCCCAGAGCCTTGCGATCTTCCCAAGTTGAGAAGGCAAAGTTCAAAGTCTAGAGACACCAAAGGTGTTAGAGTCCGTGAGGCAGAACCAGAGAGGGAGAGCTGCACAGAGATTTCTGGAGATATGCAAGGGCTCTCTTTCATCAGAGCACTGACCAGTGCACAGGTGTCAGGTGTGCCAGTTACTCATTTATTGCCTCTCATCCCCCAAATTCGTGCTTACTGACCTCTATGAAAATTTTTTGGGCCCCTTAAATATTTTAGTTTTCCTTTGCAAGCTGGCACTGAAGGAAGCTTGTCAGTAGAGGGCGCTGGGTAGACACTGCAAGGAGAAATAGTTTTGTTTTCTGATAGATGGAAGCTCACTCTGCATGCTCTGGTTTCTTCAGCCAGAGCAGACTCTAATGAATGAATGGATCCAGTCACCACAATAAAAGAAACAAAAGACATCAGGTGCAGGGAGAGGCGAGGGATGACTAGGCGGAGCACAGATTTTCAGGGCAGTGAAACTACTCTGTATGATACAATAACAGAGGATACATGTCATTATACATTTATCCAAACCCACAAAATGTACCACACAGAGTGAACACTAACGTAAACTATGGACTTCGGGAGATAACGGTGTCAGTGGAGGTTCATCAATTGTAATAAATGCACCACATTCCAGTGAGTGATGTGGATAATGGGGGAGGCTACGCAGGTGGGGGGGGGGGGTAGGTACATGGGAAGTCTCTGTGCCTGCAACTGAATTTTTCTTGGGCCCCAAAACTGCTGAAAATAATAACTCTAGTTTTTTGATGAGACATCATGTGTCTCCTGATGAAAGAACACATCACTACCTTATTTGCCAAAGAGATCAAACCTGAATCTGACCAAGCTGCTGGATCCATCTACCAACATGCAGGAAATCAAGGACAGAGAAAAATGCACCATTGTTAGAACGAATGACACAGGAATGGACAAATAGATATGTGAGAAATCAAATACGGAAAAATGCTAATTGTAGAATCTAGGCCATGGGTATATGAGTGTCCACTATATAATTTATTCGGCTTTTCTGTGTGTTTGAAAATGCTCACCATAAAATATTGAAAAAAGGTATATAAAATGGTCAAGTCTAAACTACAGTGTCTGGGGATGTAGACTTGGGTGACAAAGCTGCAAAAGAAACTCAAGCAACTGATTAGGGTAAAAGTTAGGATAGTGGTCCCTTTAGGGAAGGGAACGGTGTTGTAAATGGGCAGGAAAACATGGTTACCTTCTGGGGTGGCTGGCCAAATTCTATTTCTTGATCTGGTTGGGATTTACAAGCGTGTTCCCCTTATAATAATTCATTAAACTTTGTATCTGTTTAGCGTGGTTTTCTGTATTTGTATCTTACAACAAAAAGTTCTTTTTTTTAAGTCCATATCCTTTGATCCAGCAATTACATGACTTTACTAAGGTCATAATTAGACAAGAGTACACAGATGTTTGTACAATAATAGCTACCTTTTATTGAATGCCTAATGTGTGTCGGACACTGCTCCAAGAACTTCGTAAGTATTACCCTGGCTATCTTCACAACAACCTTATGTGCTATGTACTATTCTTACTCCCATTTTACTGATAAGACTCACAGAGGTAAAAGAATGTTCACTGCAACATTATTAACAACAAAAGCTGAAAACAGCTAATTATGATGGAATGGATAAAAAATTATGATCCATCCATACAATGGAATACTATGATACCATTAAAAAGTATAAATGCTTTCTTGTTCTTGTATTCTGTCTCTCTCCGCATATGTGTGTGTGTATACATATATGCACAAAATGAACATGGAAAGAAGTCCATTATAAACTTCTAAGTTAAGACAAAGAAGCAGATTACAGAAACACATATAATCTCACTTAGATAAGAAAATGTATACACATAAAAAGAATCTATTAAAATTGAGGAGGATTGTAGGAAGACTCACTTTATACTCTTTATACCTCTGTGTTTCATGAGGTTTTTATAAATATATATTATTTTTGTAATCATGGTGGTGGTGATTGCACCATGTGAGTGTATTTAATGAATTTTAAAACAAAAACAAACCTTTCTGTGGATCAGACAACCATATTGCCACTTTGATTCTAAGTATCTAATTCAGCAGTTCTCAAACTTGTTTAGTCTCAGGACTCCTACTCTTAAAAATTATAAAGACCCTGAAGCATTTTTGTCTATGTGGGTTATATCTACCCATATTGACCAAGCTAGAACTTAAAATGAGAAAGTTTTAAACACAAGAATACAGAAGCACACATTCCATTAGCCTTCAGAGTGATGACATCATCACACTTCATATAGCTTCTGGAAAATTCCACTGTACACTCATGAAAGAACAAGAGTTAATAAGGCAAATAACATCTTAATATTACTATGAAAAGAGTTTTGACCTAGTAGACTCCCTGAAGAGTTCAGAGAGCCCCAGACTGCACTTTGAAAATAGCTCTTATAATTATTCCCCCCAAAAAGATCAATTACACTATAAACACTGTAAACAACTTTTCCGAAACTTGCCTACAGCTTTAAGTTCACGATGAAAGGGGACGGAGTCTGTGTAAAGGGGGTAAAGAGGAAGACATCGACATCTATCCAAAATAAATATCCTTAAAATAAAAATAAATGAGAAAATTCACAGGACAGAGTTCCTTTATATATAAAAGGGATAATAAAAGGCAACTGCTGGTTTTACTTAACCTTGGTAATCTTAGGTGGCAACCCACAAATGGTGATAAAAGTTACTGCTACTCTGGCCAACTGGGGCCCTTTCATCCTATTGACCCATTTATTCTCCCCAGACTTGATCTTCAAAGTTGTGGTCTTTAACTGGCCGCATAGAAACATTCCATGTAGACTTTCATGAAGAGTATTAAACACAGACTATATTAATCAAAATTTCTCCTATTCATTAACTCTTCTCTTCTGCCACTTTTCCCTTACTTTGAAAGAATTATCAATTAAGCAGTTGTTTGCAGATTTTCCTCTCATATTCCCTATCTCAATGTTTCCCACTGTGAAGAATACATATCCCTGGGGATATATGAGATAAATTTAGGTAGTAGATGAAAAAACAATTTGTACCCTACTTTTTTTTATCTATTTACTTGAAAATAGATGGATAAAATATATAAGTAGTACACCAAACCTGATAGTATAGTTTCTTTTCTAATAAATTTAAGTTAACTACAGATAAATAATAATACAGGTGCCTCAGATATGTCAAAAATCACCAAGGTGGTACATGAATGACTGAAATTCAGGAAGCACTGCCCTCTTCTCTGGAAAGAAACATGAAGAGAACCATCAGTTAGACAACCAAAACAGAAACCTGGCTGTCATCCTCCACACTCTCTCTCCCTTCCCCATCATCCCCGTTGGGGAACCACATCGAATCTGCACATATAAGAGATTATATAAGCAGTGCTGCCCTGGTTGAGCCCGTCCATGCCCATTCAGCCTGTTCGTTAGCCTCCATGGCAGCCCCAAGACACTTTGGTTACCCTCAGGCCCAGTAGGAAACAGTTTGAGAACCACAAGACAGATTTCAAACACAGTATGACTGGAACTTCCAAGCTCAAAAGATCTGAGTTGGAATCCTCCCTCTGCCACTTACTAGATCCTGCCCCTCATCACGTCACTTACTGTCTCTGGGATTGCGTTTCATCAGCTGTTAAACAGCAGTAGTAGATTCTTGCAACACGGCTGTTCTAAGGATTAAATTAGTCACTGTATATAGAATAATATAACTGCTCCTGGCACATCACAGACATTCAATGCTGTTTTCCTTCCCATTGTATACAGGACCCCCCTTCTGCCTACCCTGCTTTTGAGCTTCATCTCTAGCTGCACCCCTAAACCCCAAACCTTAAGCCGCAGACATGCTCGATGGCTCAGTCCCCCAATCACAGTATGCTGTTTCAGACTTCCTAGCTCTTGACTGATTTTCCTACTAGAATGCGCCCACACCCATTTATCTGACAAATACTTTTTCATTCCCTACATTGTATCTTCCTGATTTTCCTACTAGAATGCTCCCACACCCATTTATCTGACAAATACTTTTTCATTCCCTACATTGTATCTTCCTGATTTTCCTACTAGAATGCGCCCACACCCATTTATCTGACAAATACTTTTTCATTCCCTACATTGTATCTCCCTTGTTGCTACTTTTTCATTCCCTACATTGTATCTTTCTTGTCACTTAGTCTCCTACCATGCAACATTTTATTGTGTTCATTTGTTTCCACATCTATCTCCCTACTTAAGACTGTGAACTTCTAGAAGACAAGGGACCATGTCTACTTGTCTCAGTATCCCCAACACCTAGCACAAAACCGAGAATATGGCAGGTGTCCCATTAATGTTAAGTGACTACAACTGAAGGCAAATTGTAAATGAAGCAACATTCTTACATTTCTATAGTAAGTTCTCAGTACTTACATTGATAACGCAAGCATCTCTGGCTATACCACTTTTGGTAACAAAACATCCAATCGGAAATCCTGGTGTGCAGTACTTTTCTCTGCCTTCAATATCACGACACCATATCACTGGCATATTATCAATAATCCTAAATATAAATATTTTTAAATAAAATATTTAACAAGCATTTCACATCAAGCCAGACTCACATCATCTTACATGTATTGAAGTCCAAATTTTTAATCAAAGTCAAGTCACAAAAAATTGCCTACAATTTCAAGTGTCTATTAAAACTACTTCTGAAAGGAATTGAAAAATTAAGTCATGTGATTTCAGGTGCCAAGCCTACCAGTGATGCTGATAATTCAGTTGTATTCCTTTCTTCAAAAAATCCAGCTTTTTCTTTTGATCTTCATTGGCTGTGTCATAAGATTTTACACAAACTTTTATACACGTTTCTGTCTTATTAAAAGAAAACTGTCAAGAAAGAAAATTTTAAATATTGATATTTGACCAAATTTTATAGATCAAATGTCACAAAATAAGCACTTTATCTTACAGACAAAACTATTCTTCAGAGACTTCATTATGCCATCATTCTCAACACTATCTCCTAAGTTACAATTCATACCTGAAATGACTACACTAGACACACACACACACACACACACACACACACACACACACACACACTGCTTTCACCACTGAACAGAAGAATTTGCCATCTTCCATATTATATAAGGTGGGATATAAAATCCACTGTAGCTTTCTAAAAACTACCCTGATCTAGAATCCTTCACTTAAAAGCGATTATAAAATTGGTTGTCGTGATGGTTACACAACTCTATGAATATACTAAAAACCAATGAATTGGACACTTACCAGTAGGTGAATTCTTCAGTATGTGAAATATCTCTCAACAAATTTATTATCAAAGAAGTGATAATAAAATGTTTGATATTTTAATATGTAAACCTCTTGTTTACAGGTGATTATCAAGGTAAAGTGTCAGTGTTTTTAATCAGAAAATAATGAGAAAGAACAAACAATGAAAAAAGTCGTATTTAACATCTCATATCCTGCAATCATACAAATATTAACCCCAAAATTCCTTATTGGCAACCAAGTTGAACTGTCATGTTTCTTCAGTCCAAAGGACAGCATTTCTTGAAAAGACGCATTTTTCTGTTAGGACAATGGTACCCCACAAGGGTACTATGCACAACTTTAATCATCAAAAAGTGAGTGTTTGACACACAGACCAACAGAACAAATCAACAGAGACCGAACAAACAGATCTACACAACTACACCCAAGTGATTTTTTTGCAAAGGTGCAAAAGCAAGTCAGTGAAGGAAGAACTGAAATTGTTGAAAAGGTCTTTTCCAGTAAATGGTACTGAAGCATAAATGGATCACAAACTTAAACATATAAAGTCAAATTATAAAACTTTTAAAAGAAATCATAGAAGAAAGTTTTCAGGATCTAAGGTTATGCAAAGCCTTCTTAGACTTGACACCAGAAGCATGATGCATAGAAGGAAAACGTGATTATTGGACCACATAGAAATTTAAAATATTTGCTTAGTGAAAGACCCTATTAAGAAGATGAAAACACAAACTACAGACTCAGAGAAACTATTTGCAAACTACTGTTGCAACAAAGGAATCATAGCTAGAATATAGAAAGAATTCTGAAAAGTAAACAGTAAAAGGACAGTAAATGGACAGCATAAGGGAGCCTTGTTGATGGAACCATGCTGTGTATTGACTGTGGCGGTGGGTACACGAGTCCACACAGGTGATAAAATTGCAGTCTCTTCTCTCTCTCTCTCTCACACACACACACACACAAATAAGTGCATGTAAAATAGTGAAATCTGAATAAGCTCTGTGCATTGTCCAATGTCGATTCCCTGGTTTTGATACTGTACAATAGTCATGCAAGCTATCACCATTGGGCAAACCTGGGTAAAGGATACATGAGCCCTCCCTGTTCTTTTTTTTTTTTTTTTTTTTTTTTTTTGTAGCTTCCTAGAAATCTGTAATTATTTCAAAATAAAAAGTTGTAAAACAAGCTAATGCCTGATGGTTTCACAAGTGTAGACATATATTAAAATTGACCAAGTTACACACTTTCAATATGTGTAGTTTATTATACTTCAATTCTACTTTAATGGGGTTGGGAAAAAAGAAAAAAGTTAATGCCTTCATAATCATTACTGCTATGAAAACATCCTTACTCTTTCCTCACATCTACCAAGATATTGAAAGCAGTATTAACAGACACCAAGAGTCCAACTACATCTATTTACATCACCCTACTGAAAATATGCAAGAACAATAAATTTAATGTTTTTTCTTTGCAAAGCAAAAATGAAACTTGAAAGACGAAACCTTTATGTGAAACCACTAACTACTGCAGATAGCTTAAAGAGCATTTAGAGTCATCTCTCAGTATCAGTGGGGGATTGTTTCCATAACTCCCACGAATACCAAAATCGACAGATGCTGAAGTCCCTCATGTAAAAATGGAGGATAATTTGCATATGACATATACACATCCTCCCCATTCAGTTATAATTCAGGATTAGGGGTCCCTACCCTCCCTGAAGTTGAAAATCCACATATAAGTTGAATCAGGTTCCACATCTGGGGATTCAGCCAACCACAGATCATATATTCAAGAAACTCCAGGTATAAGTAGACCTACGCAGTTCAAACCTGTGTTGTTCAAGGGTCAACTGTACTTCAAATCATCTCTAGATTACTTATAATACTTAATACAATGTAAATGCTATGTAAATAGTTTTAAACACAATGTAACTACTATGTAAATTCAAGTTTTGCTTTTTGGAACTTTCTGGAATTTTTTCCCCAATATTTTCAATTTCTGGTTGGTTGAATATTCAGCAGCAGAACTCTTGGACTTAGAGAGAAAACTGTATTCATGCATTCTTCTGGCAAGGCCAGATTCTACCTCCTTTCCTTTTTCTCTACCTCCTTCTAAAGGAAAGACTCTGGTACAGTTACAGTTGACTCTTGAACAACACAAGTTTGAACTGCCTGGGTCCACTTACATGCAAATTTTATTCAATAAATATACAGTCGGCCCTCTGTATCTGCGGTTTCCACATCCACAGATTCAACCAACCATGGACAGCAGATGGAAAGCTTAATACACAATCTGTGGTTGGTTCAATCTCTGAATGCGGAACCTGCCCATATGGAGGGCTGACTATGGGACTTGAGCATGCGTGGATTTTGGTATCCACAGTGAGTCCTGGAACCAATTCCCCATGGATTCCCCGAGGGACAACTGTATAAGCAGTCAGTTTTGAGAAGATTCATTTTAAAATAAGATTTAAAATAAGATCAGCTGAACAACCTTATAAGGAGATGATGTGATTTGTCCTCCAAATAGTACTTGTCCAAGATTTTCAGAAGGGCTTTTCTTTCCGGAGTCTTGACAGAAGTCAAAGCTAAAAAAAGAGAGGTTCAATAAGGTTAAAAAAAAATCAAAGAAATCAGTCCTTGTAATTTATCTAGCCTCTCCACCATTAATGGTAGATGATTCTAAAAATAAGACCCAGAATGTGCCTAATTATGATTTATAAACTTCATTATATGTTTCTTTTTAAATTGTTTACCCTCTGATAATTATGAATTCATTATTTAAAATGCTCATGGAACTGCTCTTGACTTTTGTAATGTAGTAGGTAATCACAATCTTAAAAAGAAACCAACAATATTGTCAGAGTTAAACTTCAAATTACATATAAGGACAAACAAGCAAACAATGGCTTAAAGTCTGTGCTGATTCTAACCTGAAACATTTAGAAACTGTAATATTAGCTCTGATAAAAGAGAAACTTAAAAAACAAAATCCTCCCCTACCCAAACACATTCCCACATACTCACAAATCAAATGGTTACTAGCTGAGAAGAATTACAATTACCTTGAAGTAACTTTGTATGCAAAATGGCTTAAGTAGAGATAAAATAAATGGTAGGCCTCTGTAATATTTTAAATACTCATACTAGCACCCTACGTTTACATCTGGTATTTTAATGAAAATCAGACTTGATTTTATTTCTGCTTAATTAGTAGAAATAAAGTAATATCAAAGGGAACTAAAATAATTTTTTCTAAGAAGTACATCATTTGTTGTTATTCTCAAATGATTGATCATACTTCATCTTGATTATGTAATAAGGACTCACTACTAAACTAAGCACCTTCATCCATTAAAACTCTTAGTATAGGGGGAGTGGATAACTCAAGTGATAGAGTGCATGCTTAGCATGCATGAGGTCCTGGGTTCAATTCCCAGTAACTCCTCTAAAAATAAAGAAAGAAATAAGCATTACCTCCACCAACAACAAAGAAATAAAAGTTTTTTTTAAAAACCTTAGTATAAACCTACCTATTCAAGGTTTTAGAAATAAAATACAACTTTGCAAAGATTTTTTTTTAAGTTCAAAGTGTAGTAAATTTATAATTTGCCTTTCATAGGAAGAAAAATCAAGTATGGCAACTTCTTAATTTTTTAAGCATTTGTGTCACATCTAGATCTCTCTATTCTGATCATTTTTTCCTGTTACCTCTATTACAAAATTATCACCACACTTCTTAATACGTCCAGGGCTTTCATTCACTAGCTTTAAAAACTTAAGGCACATTTTAGCACAATTATGTCAAGTTATCACAATGATATCAGTTACACTAGATATAATTATAATACTTATAACTTACGTATTATGTTCATAAGGTAGCACAGATTCCACTGAATCCAACCTATTTACAAATAGTGCTACAGATGACTAGAGAAGGAAAAAAAATTCATTAATAATACAAAGTAAAATAAGGTAGCACTTGCAAAATATATAATGAAGTAACTGAAAGGCAATTGGGTCCATTGCTCCCATCAATTTATAACTGTATAGTTAAAAATTTATAACTTAGCACAGTGTTATTAATTTATAACAGTACAGTTATAAATTTTAACATAGTATTGTTATAAATTCATAACATTTCATTTATCTAGCATCATCAGGGTCTCTGAACGCATACATTTTTCAGACACCTCAGCCATTCTTAACCTTTTTTAATTATAGAATCCCTTGAGAATATGATGAAAGCTATGGTCCCTCCCCCCAGAAAAGCACACATATTCACCAATTCTCTGTTCAGTTTTAAGAGGTTTCAGAGGGCTCCTAGGGTCCATGGAATTCAGGTTAAGAACTTGAAATAATTGAAGCTATCTGCATAAGTGTTTTTCTTGCATTATTTTAACCATTTTTATAAGAAGTACTCTAAAATACACTTCACTGTTTCCCATCTTAAACAGAACATGATGATCACAATTTAACCTTCCTTGATGACTCAGGGTCATTCTGAACATCAATCATTGCACGTACTTTGACTCTGTGACATCTTCAGTATCAAATGAGATAAGAAGAGCTATTTGCCCCAAAACTGAATGCAGAAAGATAACTACTCATACCCCTGCTACCCACACCCCCTCACCCCTACCAATGAACATAAACTGGTTTGTAAATATTTTGTGTCTCATTATTTTTGGCTGTCAACTGTCATTATGCTTCCTCGCTTTTCTTCTCTACCCACCTCCCAAATCTACTATAGGTCAAGCCCTCAATTTGTGGAATAATTACCCAGATTTGTTTAAAACTATCTCAAAAAGATCATAAAAAAGAATGAAATTTTGCCATTTGCAACAATATGGTTGGACCTGGAGGATATTATGCTTAGTAAAATGATTTAGACAGAGAAAGACAAATACTGTATGATTTCACTTACATGTGGAATCTAAAAAATAAAACAAATGAATAAATGTAACAAAACAGAAACAGAGTCACAGATATGGAGGACAAACTAGTGGTTCCTAGAGGGGAGAGAGAAGGGGAAAGGACAAGATAGGAGTACAGGATTAAGAGATACAAACTACTATGTGTAAAATAAATAAGCTGCAAGGATGTAATGTACAGCACAGGGAATATAGACAATATTTTATAATAACTATACATGGAGTATAAACTGTAAAAATATTGAATCACTATGCTGCACACCTGCAACTAATATAATATTTCCGTATTTCAATTTAAAATATTTGAACCATACTTCAATTAAAAAAAAAAAAAGATGTCAAAAAGACTGCCTGAGAGCATGAACATTATGACACCTATTCTGGCTCTTCACAGGATGTCTTTGCTTACTTCCCTGGATCTCAGCTGTGCTCTTGACAATTCATCAGATAGGATTTTTTAAATCATTAAAACAGCAGAACTTGGGTAAGCCCTTTATTCTTTTTGAAAATTCCATACACGAATTTTTAAAAAATTGAGCATCTGCTATCATCTTTACCATATGGTTAGATTTTTTCTTAAAAGAAGAGGATGTAGAGAACTATCATGTTTGGAAACATACAAATAACCTAATAAAAGCAATGCAAATTACAAACACAACACACAATTTTTCATCTACCAGGTTGACAAAGATCTAAAAATTTGATGGCATGTTTTCGTCAAGCTGTGGAGGAACAGACACTCTAACACACTGCTGGTGGGAGTGTAAATTAATACATAGAGAGCAATTTGGTATTCAAAATTAAGTGTCACTTCTTAGTTACCTGTTTGTTAAGATGATGGCTCAAAACACCACTATCAATACTTCTCACAGGAAAAAGCAAGCTGCCGGTTTTAAGAGCAACTGTGCTGCACCTAGAACTGGCCTTTAAAAACCCCAACTTTCAAGTTGGCTAAGTCTATAGTCAAACCACACCCAGCGCTTGTTCTCAACTCTATAGTGCCTTTGTGGTGCTTTCTACCAGAACACCTCCACACACTTGATTAGGCAACTTGGAGTCAGAAAATAAGCCTTACTACTCATTAATATCCTTTGAATTGAATTACTTGCAAAAAAAAAAAAAAAACTTTCTTGGGAGTGAGTTTACAGTTACAAAAACAAGGATGGCAAGGAAGGGAGTGAAGAAGTTATTGGGGGTTGGTGGACAGGCGCAAGAGGAATTGGGCCAGAAATCTCTGGCTAAAAAAAACCGATGATGGTAATAGCTGCCGTTTATTGAAAACTTACCATATGCCAGGTGATTTTTGTCAGTGCTTTTCATACGGTGTCTTATTTTATTCTCACAAATCTGAGAGGTAAGTAGTATTAACTTGCTGTTTGTGGAATGGATCCAGGGGGAACCAAAGTGAATTAACAGAATTAAAGTGGTAAAAGTGTGAGACCACCACGGGAGTGAAGGGTGACAGAAACATGGTGGGGATGTATCTTAAAATGACCTTATTAGTGTGCGAGTCTTGAAAGGCAGATTGTAAACGTGGGACAACAGGGAGGGGAAAGAGGGAAGAGGTGGAGGATACTGAGTGGGAGAGGAAGCAGCCCCGAGGGGGGGCGGGGGAGGGGCTATGATGGAGGAGGAGCTAAGAAAGAGGTGGAAGACCGGCCAATAGGGAGAGGGGAGAGAGAGGAGCCGAGAGGAGGGGGAGGAGCTGAGAGGGAGTTGGCGGAACCGAGCAGGGGCGGAAAGGAGAGGAACCTAGATGAGGGAAGAGGCTGGGGCCGAGAGGGAGGGCGGAGCCGAGAGGAAAAAGGGGAAGGGAGGGGGCGGAGCTAAGAGAGAAGCCGAGACAGCGGAAAAGGAGCGGAGAGAAAAGGATAAAAGCAGAAGCTGAGAGGGGGAGGAGGAGGAGCTGAGAGGAGAGTTAGAGGAACCGAGAAGGAGGAGAGCCGAGAGGGAGAGGGAGAGGGAGAGGATCAGGGGAAAAGGTCCGGATTGGCCAAGTGAGAGGCTCAGAGATTGAGACCCTGAGACACCCCCACAGAGGGGGCTTTGGCTTTCCGGGTCAGAGTCACAGAGTTCCCAACACTGGTCTGCCCCGGTGTGTCCCATACTCCAACCCGAAGCCTTCCCCTCACATCTCACTTCCTCCCTCAAGTCCTCACCTTGCAGGTAGGAGTCTCTCGGTCTGCCTCGCAGAAGTTGACCGGAGCCAACCCGGGGAGGTAAAAAGGCGCGCAGCGAGCGGCCTGAAGCCCCAGGAGCAGCCCCAGCCCCAGCAGCCACCAGAGCCCGGGGAGGGCGGGCCAGAGGCGCCAGAGGTTGGTTCCCAGGTAGGAACCACGAGAACTCATTTTAAGAGCCGGTTCAGAGCTTGGGGACACACACCATGGGTGATATCGGAACCAATAGAGGGGAGAATCGGAAATGATAAGGAAAAACCGTGAACAGGAAAGAGCTGAGACCCGCTGGTGGGACTAGAACTCTAAGGAAGGCCACTTGTTGGGGCGAGACACTGACTTGGAACCCGGTTGCTAGGAGGCCCAGCTGGGTTTGTGAGCGCGGGCAGTACGCATGCGCGCGGGTCCTCGCCGCGCCTTCCACCCCCACTTCTCCGTCCCCCCTCCCCCTCCCAGCACCCCGAGCCCCGCACTTTCCCGCGGTTCAGGCGGTTCCTCGAACGCGGTCTTGAGAGATGTTTCCGGGAGCGGGGGCGGGGCGGAGGGATGCCATCTGAGAATTCTCAGTCCCAACATCCCAGGGTCTCGCGTCCTCAGGATTTTACCTCTCTTAGTACCGAAGTAGCAGGGTTAAGGTCCCGGCCATCTTCAGGTCTTGCTGTGGGGGTGGGCAGAGTGGAGAGGGGGAATTCCTGGGTCTTGCTGCCCAGTATGGTGGCTATTAGGCGCTTGAAGTGCTGCGAGTCCGAAACTGTTATGTAAATGTAAAATGCACGCCAGGTTTCAAAGACTGCACGGCAAAAGGAATACAAAACTTCTCCATTGTTATAGTGATGACAAGTTGATATGATGATATTTGGGGTCTGTTGCACTAAATAAAACATTAAAATTAATTCTACCTGTTTCTTTTTATTTTTTAAGTGTGTTACTAGAACATTTTAGATTACATATGTGTCTTGAGTTATATTTCTCTTGGATGGCACAGGTCTGGGGAAGGAGGAAGAATGGAAAAAACTAAAGAGAGCGTGAGGGGAGGGGATTGCTTTTAGATTTTGAAAGAAAGTTTTCTTTCTCTTAACGGTGGGGATCTTATTTTGGGACCTCTGTAAGAATCCTTGTCGCCCTTACCTTCTGCTCCTTGTGCTTACAATGCCAAGTACTTGTATTTGGACCTAGAGAGTGTTGTAGGTAACTTAGGACAAAGACAGTAGAAGAGTTTGTTGTTTTTCCTCCTTGTGTCTCAAAAGCTTTGGAGAACAAGAGGTCATTTGTTTATGCTGAGACGTGCGCCGCTCGCCAAGGGCCTTTCTGTGCAAGTTCCCTCAATCCAAGAGGTCTGCGTCTTCCGCTGATTGGCAGGGGGGCTATTCAAGACCGAACAAAGGCAGCGAGCTGGCCATTAGCAGAGGCATGTCGAAATTTAGCGAGTTAACTTTTGGACTAGAGAGAGAGGAAAAGTTGTAGCAGAAATGAGTGGGGGGAAATGTAGCAACAATCAGAATTATGGGAGTTGTGAATGAAAAGATCGAACTTGACCAAGAGAACTGGAGAAACCTCTGTAAAGATTTGAAGAACAGAATAACACGATCAGAAGGGGCACCACTTTTTGAGAAGAGGAATAGAAAAAGGGAGCTAGGAAGCGAGAGAATGGTCACGGTTGGAAGTAGCCAGAGGTTCAATAAAATTTTGTGTTTCACCACCGCTCTCTGGTCTGCCTTTGGATGAAAAGGAGTGTAAGTTAAAATAAACAGGATGCCCCGCCAACCTCTCGGGCCCCGGCCCGGGTGTCTAGCGGCTGCGCTAGGACCCAG